>NC_084612.1:23813487-23843487 GCF_033978795.1 Nerophis ophidion | reverse complement strand
ATTTTTTCACTTCCCGCGGGCGGCGGACTTGACTTCGTCTGTGTGACGGAAACATGGCTGAGAGCCGGTGAATCTGCCCCTCTTAATGAACTTCTGCCTCTGTAGTGTTCCTACTTTAATTCTCCGCAGTCGTCCGGTCGAAAAGGAGGAGGATTAGCAGTCGTTTTTAAAAATTACCTTAAATGCCGTCAGATCCGCCTGCAATCCTCCTTTTCAAGCTTCGAACTGTGCATGTTTGAGCTGGAGGGGGCGTGGCCTCCAGCTCCAGCTGAAATTCGAGAGAAAATTTCTTCCGGGAGATTTTCGGGAGAGGCGCTGAATTTCGGGAGTCACCCGGAAAATCCGGGAGGGTTGGCAAGTATGCCCTTTTGGGACTGTGAAACTAGAGGTGACACTTTTGTGACTTCTGCTGTGTTTTTTGGTGAACTTTGGGATCTGCCTGGGAGAGTTTTTGTTTGCGCCAGAGATAGGCCTGCAGAGCTAGCGTTAAACGTCGAGATGGATGAGCCTCACGGAGCTGAATGAGCATGTTTTGGACACTACTGTCCATTTGAAGGGATTCATCGCTCATTCGCGCGGACTGGACATTGGCAGCCTTGGACGGAGTCGGCTCTCTTGGTTGCTTTGTTTGTTCTTTTCCTTTCCATGGTGCCATCGTTTGTGCGCAATTTGTATTATTTATGGTAATTTTTTTATTTTACGTTGTTTTACTTTTGTAATTGTATGTAGAAATAGCGCCACTGAAGTGGCAGCTGGTTGCATCAGCTCTGTGCTCTTTTTTAAGTATTATGTGTTCTTTATGTCCTTTGATGTTTCCCTCTTGTTCTCATGTGTTTTACCCTATTTTTGCGGACTTTTTGTATGTACACTGCAACCAAATAATTTCCCACTGTGGGATGAATAAAGCTTGTTCTATTCTATCCTAGAAAGACAGATATCGGCCACGATGCATACAGGTGCTGGTCATATTATTAGAATATCATGAAAAAGTTGATTTATTTCATTAATTCCATTTAGAAAGTCAAACTTGTAGAAAGTATACATTCATTCCAAACAGACTGATACATTTCAAGTGTTTGCTGCCAAAAAGGAGATGATTATAGCTGACAACCAATGAAAACCCTAAATTCAACATCTCAGAAAATTAGAATACGGTGAAAAGGTCAGATATTGAAGACACCTGGTGCCACACTCTATTTAGCTAACTAACTCAAAACACCTGGAAAAGCCTTTAAATGGTCTCTCGTTTTGATTCTGTATGACACACAATCATGGGGAAGACTGCTGACTTGACAACTGTCCAAAAGATGACCATTGATACTTTAAAGATGGAGGGCAAGACACAAAAGGTCATTGCCAAAGAGGTTGGATGTTCCCAGAGCTCTGTGTCCAAGCACATTAATAGAGAGGCGAAGGGAAGACAAAGATGTGGTTGAAAAAAGTGTACAAGCAAGAGGGATAACCGTGCCCTGGAGAGGATTGTCAAACAAAACCGATACAAAAATGTGGGGGAGATCCACAAAGAGTGGACTGCAGCTGGAGTCAATGCTTCAAGAACCACCACGCACCGACGTATGCAAGATATGGGCTTCAGCTGTCGCATTCCTTGTGTAAAGCCACTCTTGAATAAGAGACAACGTCAAAAGCGTCTCGCCTGGGCTCAAGACAAAAAGGACTGGACAGCTGCTGAGCGGTCCAAAGTTATGTTTTCAGATGAAAGTAAATTTTGTATCTCCTTTGGAAATCAAGGTCCCAGAGTCTGGAGGAAGACAGGAGAGGCACAGAATCCACTTTGCCTGAAGTCCAGTGTCAAATTTCCACAATCGGTAATGGTCTGGGGTGCCATGTCATCTGCTGGTGTTGGTCCACTGTGTTTCCTGAGGTCTAGGGTCAATGCAGCAGTCTACCAGGAAGTTTTAGAACACTTTATGCTGCCTGCCGCGGACCAATTTTATGGAGGTGAAGATTTCATTTTCCAACATGACTTGGCACCTGCACACAGTGCCAAATCTACCAGTACCTGGTTTAAGGACCATGGTATCCCTGTTCTTGATTGGCCTGCAAACTCACCTGACCTTAACCCCATAGAAAACCTATGGGGTATTGTGAAGCGGAAGATGCGAGATGCCAGACCCAACAATGCTGAAGAGCTGAAGGCCACTATTAAAGCAACCTGGGCTCTCATAACACCTGAGGAGTGCAACAGACTGGTGGACTCCATGCCACGCCGTATTGCTGCAGCAATTCAGGCAAAAGGAGCTGCAACTAAGTATTGATTGCCATACATGCCGAAACTTTCCATGTTCATACTTTTCAGTTGGCACACATTTCTAAAAAATATTTTTTGGTACTAGTGGTAACTAATATTGTAATTTTCTGAGATACTGAATTTGGGATTTTCAGTAATTGTCAGTACTAATCATCAAAATTTAAAGAAATAAACATTTCAAATATATCACTATGTGTCTAATGAATTGATATAATATGTAAGTTTCACGTTCTGAATATAATTACTGAAATAAATCAACTTTTTCATGATATTCTAATAATATGAACAGCACCTGTAGATAGAAGCAATGAGTGCCCAACAATAGGTTGAAAGCAAGGGCGTGTGAAAATAGGGAGGGGCCAACTCAAGTTTAAGTATTGAGTGAGCATGAACGTGTCGTGGCAGCAAGGTTGAGCTACTTTTATGCACTCCATAGATGCCATATTGGATGAGTGCGCCTGAGAAAGCCCTAAAATGTAGATGGACAAGCAGTTGTCAAGCCTGCTGGAAAGGGGGCAGATTGAGGTCAAAAGTGGTGAGGGGGGAGGCAGGCGAGGTGTGTGTGTGTTTGTGTGTGTGTGTGTGTGTGTGTGTGTGTGTGTGTGTGTGTGTGTGTGTGTGTGTGAAAAGCAGGTGTCAGGCAAAAGAAGTGTGTGTGCATTTCTGTTTCAGTGGATATGTGACAAAGGCGCCTGACGGACTTTGGGTGTTTTTCAGCTCGATGAGGTTTGAACATGATAACTTCCAACACTAAATCTATACCATTTTTAGCTTATGTCTATATTTATTAAAACAATATTATATATAATACGTAACATGCACAATGAGCATTTGCAGGGTTATATTATGTTCAGGTCTTACGATTGTATTTGTTTTAACAATTGCATGATGGGCTATTTTAAATGCATCATTGATTGGACCATGTGTAGCCCACATGTACCATATCCAAAATGCTTTGCTCCCCACAATTTTTAAAAATACATTTATAATTGTGCAATTATCTCATATTTTATTTTGAATAAAAAAAACACTAGATGAGGTACCACTAGTGGTTCTTGTCCCACAATTTGAGAATAAATATTCTAACACCTTTAATGGCTGATTACTTTATACTGCATTAAACTGTTAGAAGCATGTCGTAAGCAACAACACCACTTAGTGACAGACTGAGGAATTGCACCCTGCGCCCTCGGACGGCAAAACACGCCATAAAAACTCACACGCTTCCTTAAAATCAACACATATTTCTCTTTATTTATTTATTTTTTACACAAAAAGATAATAATTTAGCAAAACATGATTTCAAAACCAACATATATCATTAAATCTCATATCATTTAGAAACCAGGCACATAAACATACAATATAAATGACACATTTATCATGTTTTTAAGCACCTTCTTAGTTAAAAGTGAGTGCAGAGTGAGTGAGCAAGCATTGCCTATAGTTAAAAACTAATGTAAGGTTTTAATGCAGTATTTGGTTCATATTAAGACAAATAAACACATTGAATAACTTCTAATTGATGTACAGATGATTATTAACTTCAACATATACCAAATAATAAATACATGAACAAACAAACTTTTACCATGATGTTAACCTATTACAATAAAACAGGAATTGTCCAGAGGGAAAACATCTGAAGAAAAATGCAAGCAATTAAATTCCACTTTGTTTTTATGTCCCGTTTAAAAATCTGGGTTTTGTGCAGCATTTGACAAAAATCAAAGGAAAATGGTGAACATATGATTACTTCATAATATCATTGTAATGCTTTAAGCGTCTTAAGTGAGTGATTTTCAAGGTTGAACAGAGTGGACAAAGTACGTTTAAACAAACATAGTTTTTAGAGAAAGACAAGTACCCAAATCAGAACCCCAAATCAGTAATTTGCACCACAGTTACAGCTAAAATATCTAGTTTTAAATAAGTATTTTTATAATTTTACTTCAAGGGTTTTTCAGATGCTTACATAAAGGTTTGTTGACATGAATGTGACATCTCTTGATGGACTAACAACTGTTTTATATACAGCAGAACCTCCAAAGTCAGACTTTCCTTAAAGCCTGTAAAGTTACACTAAACCATCGGGGGGGGACGTCACATGACACGTCAGCAAATTTTGTGAGACTTCAGTTCAGTAAGACTCCAAAGCAGGAGTGCACAAGCTTTTTTCCCTCTAAAGCAGTGTTTCTCAAATGGGGGTACGCGTACCCCTGGGGGTACTTGAAGGTATGCCAAGAGGTATGTGAGATTTTTTTTTTAATAGTCTAAAAATAGCAACAATTCAAAAAGAATTCATAAATATATTGAATAATACTTCAACAAAATATGAATTTAAGTTCATAGACTTTGAAAAAAAATGCAACAATGCAATATTCAGCGTTGACAGCTAGATTTTTTGTGGACATGTTCCATAAATATTGATATTAAAGAATTATTTTTTTGTGAAGAAATGTTTAGAATTAAGTTCATGAATCCAGATGGATCTCTATTACAATCCCCAAAGAGGGCACTTTAAGTTGATGATTACTTCTATGTGTAGAAATCTTTATTTATAATTGAATCACTTGTTTATTTTGCAACAAGTTTTAAGTTATTCGTATATCTTTTTTTCAAAATAGTTCAGGAAAGGACACTACAAATGAGCAATATTTTGCACATTTATACAATTTAATAAATCAGAAACTGATACATAGTGAACATAGTGCTGTATTTAACTTCTTTATCTCTTTTTTCAACCAAAAATGCTTTGCTCTGATTAGGGGGTACTTGAATTTAAAAAATGTTCACATGGGGTACACTGCTCTAAAGGAGAAAATGTCAAGGGGGCCAAACAGCTTCATTAAGCGTACTTCAGAACCATTAGTGAGGGTTAGGTTTTTAGGTTACCGCCATGTATAAAGGGTAGTACAATAAAAAGGAAGTCTTAAGTCTACTGTTGATAGATGGCAACTACTGTAGTTAGTTTTACAAACATGTCATTAATTGTGTGAGCTTAAAAGAGGTCAGTATAAAATACAGTATTAACACCTCGGCGGGCAAATTTTGGCTCCCCACGTTTAGGCACCCCTGCTTGAGCCTAAAAATCAATTCCACAAGATTGTATGGCTTTTTGATTTACTTTTAGTGAAAGCAAAGGAGATACGTGTTAAAAGGGAGTTACGGAGTTAAAGTTTAAGTTAAAGTTAAAGTACCAATGATTGTCTCACACATACACGAGGTGTGGTGAAATTTGTCCTCTGCATTTGACCCATCCCCTTGATCACCCCCTGGAAAGTGAGGGGAGCAGTGGGCAGGAGCAGTGCCGCGCCCGGGAATCATTTATGGTGATTCAACCCCCAATTCCAACCCTTGATGCTGAGTGCCAAGCAGGGAGGTAATGGGTCCCATTTTTCTAGTGTTTGGTATGACTCGGCCGGGATTTGAACTCACTGAGTAGGTTTATATATATATATATATATATATATATATATATATATATATATATATATATATATATATATATATATATCCTATAGAGATTTGATTTGTTTTTAACCATTTGGCAGTGAATTATTTTTTACACAAATTGAGTGTGACACGTTACTCAGTAACGCGCTCTCCTTATCTCCAAGATATATCACGTGATCATTGAGTAATTTTATTCTATTTTACTTTTATCTCATCTTATAATAGGAAATTGAACTTACTTTTACATTTGAAATGCTGTTTAAAACATTGTTTTTACGGTTGACAAACGTTTTTTGGTGGCAACAGTTTGACCCTGAAAAGATTATTTTTTATTTCCCATTGTTTCCCGTGGGACAAATCAAATTAAGCAGCATCCTGACACTGATTGTGTTTGACTTTGGAGGTTCCACTGTATGAAGTGTCAGATCACAAAAAAAATTGTGTGAGAATACCCTGTTTCTAATAGATGAAGTATAAGTTCTCATCGTGAATCTCAATACAAATCCAGTTGGCACTTGTGTATGGTACTACTGAAATAGAAGATAAGTGTAAACTATGAGACGTGCTGATTTTTTTTCTCCAAGAGTATCTACATGTCATCCATACCTGGTTCATATGACTATAACAACAGTCCTCAAACATTTTGACAGGGCGGGCTACAGTGGGTTAAAATAATTTGGCCTGGATCAACTGCACAGTAAAGGTTTTAATACAAAAATATATATATTTTTATTTTTTTTTCCTAACTTAGGACGTCCATCGGGCGGGCCACAGTCATAGTTTGGGGAACCTCTGGACTATAATATAAACTCTCTAAAAGGCTCTACTTGTGAGCTTCAAGTTAAATCAGCCACCAAACTACAGACACTAACAATATAAATACATATTGAGTAGGTCTCACGTCATACGGTCTTGTTTTGGTTTGGTTGTGAAAATCAAGAGTGCTGGGACACTATAATACGTCTCCAGCTGTAGTAGTTTAAAAACAGTGGTGTTTAATTTGCACTTTTACATGTTGTGTCATGTACCTGAATATATTATACATCCACTATGACAGTGTTTTAAAACCACAGGTGTCCCTTTTGAGAAGCAGTATCTCAAAGCTTTTTATTGTCAGTGTATAATAACATACAGCTAAGATAGTAACTACCTAGCACTTGTTTACGTTCTTCACACAGCTTTGTTGCTTGGTGAAAAGGAAACCTGCAGCATACTGGGCCTTCTTATCTCATTATGTTCCTTTATCTTTCACCTTGTCTCCCAGCTGAGGAGACACATTGCCCCCCTCTGGGGGCGGTAGACATTCATCTCACCTCATTGTCATCACTTGTCAAGAATCAGCTTATTGCCCATTTTTGCTGCTCCTGTAGAAAAGCCTGTTTCTCCATCAGTTTGCGGAACAGTCCATGTCTTTTTTCAAGAAGCTGTGCATGCTGCCCACATTCGGCTACACGGTGCTGGTCCAGTACTGCAACTGCATTGGCGTTCTGGATGGTTGAGAGACGGTGCGCAATGATGAGGACGGTCCTCCCTGTTAATGAGTGTCAAAGCCAATTTAATACATAAAGAAACACTTCAAATACACAAGACAATATGTAGAAGTAATACATTCTCGTGGACATGATCCTAACATTGTTTTGTCATTAAATAGTCTTTCCTCCTTTTCAACAGCACTGAATAGCTAAAAGAGACAACATATTAGGTGTTCAAGGAGGCACACTATACGTATTATCTAAAGAAAATTAATCAATCAATCTGCTTCTGGAAGCGGTCCTTTGACATATTTTTGATCAAACAAAAATGAGACTCACCTTCCATGAGTCTCTCCAAAGCCTCCTGGACCAAGAACTCATTCTCTGCATCCAGTGCACTAAGGATGGGAAGTTGTACAACTGGTAAATACAGTGAAGGCATTCAATATACTAACAGTCAACTTTATGACATGTATGTAAGTAAAATGTAATAGTATGTAAGTCAAACCTGGTCGCCTCGTCTAAAAGCAGGACCTTGGGATTCTGAAAACAGATGTGTAAATTGAGCGTCATTATTGCCGTTTTAAATAATTCAATGTAAGCAATCGTGTTGATACATTATTGATTCCTGCTCCTTGAGAGTTATTAGTTTCTTTGTATGGTTATGAGCATAAAAGTAATTAGGATAATTTACTGACCTTAAGAAGAGCTCTCGCGATGGCTATCCTCTGCTTCTGACCACCTAGTCCACAAAGACAAGGGTTATTCATTGAAGAACCGATACTGACTGTTAGTAGTCAATGAAGCTGATAACTAATATTTGGAGCCAGTATTCATTCACAGTAAAAGTTAGCTAATCATGATTAGTGTACTGTATGTATGTAAATAGCTGGACAATGCTTTAAGTTGTTTTTTTCCAGATTGTTTTTAGGAAACGACAGACTAGTAGCGTCATAATGTTGTATGTGGCTACGCTACTAGTCCATCCATCCATCCAATGGATGGATGGACTAGTAGCGTCATAATGTTGTATGTGGCACAAATGTGGTTAATTTAGCATCAAAACACATCAAGGGATTCCACAAGCACCAGTATCACTGAATGCATGTACAAGAGTCCTTGTAGCAGCGGTCATTGAGCCACATGATTCTTACCTGACAACAACACTCCTTTCTCTCCCACCACAGTGTCAAAGCCTTTAGGAAAAGCCTGGATAAAGCTGTATGCATTGGACACTTGGGCTGCCCTGTAGATCTCCTCTGTTGTCACGGCGTCTGGGTCTGTCGCGCCGTATGCGATGTTGTCTCGAATTGAGCAAGAAAACAGGACTGGCTCCTGTGTGTGTGTGTGTGTGTGTGTGTGTGTGTGCGTGTGTGAGATAGAGAGAGAGAATACTTGTGAAAACATGATATTACTCGTGCTTAAGAAGGCTGAGGTGTTCTTGTACCTGGCTGACGGTGCCAATGTGACTTCTGAGCCAGTATGGATTCAAGTCCCTTATGTCATGGCCGTCCACAGTGATGATGCCTGGAGGACAGATGAAGCACTGAGCAACAACCACCTTCTCGCGATAGAAATGGAGACAAACCAAGTGGGTGTTACCTGAGTCAGAGTCGTAAAGCCTGAGCAGCAGTGACACCAGAGTTGATTTACCAGACCCACTGGGTCCCACTACAGCCATGATAGTTCCAGCTGGCACAAGCAGGTTAAGATTTTTAAAGATAGGAGCCTCTTTACGGGCTGGGTAGGCAAAGGAGACATCCCGGAACTCCAAACGGCCTTTTAGCTGGTCCGTAGGCAGAACTTGGCCTTCTGTGGAGGAGGGAGATTTGGTTTTACAGCCCAACCAAATTGATTTATGCAATACATAAAACACACAAAAGCTACATTTAGAAACACCTACACCAGGGGTGTTCAAAGTACAGCCAGGGTGCCATGTTTTACCCACAGCTCATATTAACAAATACAATGAATTCATTATTGATGGGATGTATTGTTAGATATTACACTAGCGCCACTCCAGGCTAAATTGTGGGCCTAAATAGGAATTTGACTAAATTTACACGGCAGGCCCAATTGCCAAAATCAGATTTTATCAAAATCTGATCTTTTCCAGCTGACTGATTACTACATTTGTGGTCTTTATCAGACTATAGTATAAACACGGACAGACCCCAATGAGGCCCCGACTTCACTTGCATGCGCAGTTCGATGAAGTGAAAATAAAGGAAGTTGACCGGGTTCCGTAAATGAACAAGGAAGTCAGTGCTAATTCTACAAAATAAAATAAAAGCTGCATCATGGATAAAAATGAGTGTTTTGTATGTGAAAAATTAATGTATGAATAGATACATATATATAGAGCAGCATGGTGGGAGAGGGGTCAGTGCACGTTGGAAGAGGGGTTAGTGCGTCTGCTTCACAATACGAAGGTCTTGAGTAGTGAAGTGAAGTGAATTATATTTATATAGCACTTTTCTCAAAGTGACTCAAAGCGCTTTACATAGTGAAACCCAATATCTAATTTTTACATTTAAACCAGTGTGGGTGGCACTGGGAGCAGGTGGGTAAAGTGTCTTGCCCAAGGACACAACGGCAGTGACTAGGATGGCAGAAGCGGGGATCGAACCTACAACCCTCAAGTTGCTGGCACGGCCGCTTCTACCAACCGAGCTGGGTTCAATCCCGGGCTCGGGATCTTTCTGTGTGGAGTTTGCATGTTCTCCCTGTGACTTCGTGGGTTCCATCCGGGTACTCCGGCTTCCTCCCACCTCCAAAGACATGCACCTGGGGATAGGTTGATTGGCAACACTAAATTGGCCCTAGTGTGTGATTGTGAGTGTGAATGTTGTCTATCTGTGTTGGTCCTGCGATGAGATGGCGACTTGTCCAGGGTGTACCCCGTCTTCCGCCCGATTGTAGCTGAGATAAGCACCAGCGCCCCTCATGACCCCAAAGGGAATAAGTGGTAGTAAATGGATGGATGGATAGATACATATAGTCTTTTTATGGCTGTTGAGTACAGGATGCACATACATCAGCGTAGATCAACGTTCGCTTTATTTTTCAACTCACATGTAAGCAAATAGGCCACAGCATCAGTTATCCTTCAACACTCGCTATTTCTGCGAAATCAATGTGTATATTAATATATTGCATATAGTCTTTTATTTGTGCACTATTGACAAGTAATGCACCCCAAAATTTGAAAAGATCAGATTCTAACCGGATTTGCACTTTGGAGCATTTAGACTACCAAAAAAAAAAAAATCAGATTTGTGTCACTTGAAGGTAAAAAAAATAAGATTTGGTGTCCAGTGTAAACAGGGCCTTTATTTGGAGCCCTCATCCCCATTAAATTTTTTCACACATTTCTATTATGTAAAAAAAAATTATACTTAAAAAAAAAATCAAACTTTAATGTAATTTGTGTTTTTTACAAATACTAATTAATGGAAAATTAATTGTTCAATATTATTTTGTTTAGTGAAAATCAATCAATAAAAATGTATTCATACATCACAAGTGTCTTAAAGGGTTTTACACTCTCACAACGACATCCCCTGATCTAAACCCACATTCGGGCAAGGAAAAACTCAAAAGACCCCAACTGGGGAAAAAGAAGAAACCTTGAGAAGGTTTGGGGTGATCGGCTGCAATGAGTGTCAAAAAGTAACTCATTAAAACATAAATGTATAGACCTTGCTACCTGAACTCCGACTGCTAATTGAACCCAATACATCCTGCCTTGTAAATCAAGCACTAATGCTGTGCACCGCAAGAGGGGCTCTTCTCACAGTGTGTGTTCTAATCTGCACTTAGGGCAGGACGGAACAGCATTACCCTATTCTGCTTTTGTTGTTTTGTTTAGATTTCTTAGCATATACTGGCCTTCAGCGGCTTGGTTTAACATATTTCTTTGGGGTAAGTAGTAGTAAGAACTGTGGGAAGCAGTCGCTGTAACTTCATTACAGTTTATGTATGCTAAATCAAGATAATATTGACTCACAGGCTTCCACTATTATGAAGCCATTTTATTTTTGTTGAGATTAAGGACAATTCAAACTCATTCATGTTAAAACTGACCATTAAGAGGGAATTCAGGCTTTCTGTCCAGTAGTTCCCACAGTCTCGTTCCTGCACCGAAACCCTTCATCAGCTCTGTGTAGAACGTACTTAACCCTGCACATACCACAGAAAGACACAACGTTATTTGAAATAGCAAGAAATAGAAAGAGGTGTGTGGTATGTGTAAGCGTGTGTCACATGTGTTACCTGCAATGCTGATGCCCACCCAGAATGTGTACATGAGGAAAGACGAGAGTTCTCCCACAGTCATGTGCTGGCTGGCCATCAGAAGTCCTCCTTTGTACAGCACAGACAGGATCATGATGTTACCGCTGAGACCAGTCTGAAATAAAACAACACAAAAGCCTTAGTGTAGTAAAACACACTTTTGCAACACTTTCTGTGATAAAATGTCAACTGAGTGATAAGACGTCATAAATGGTGAAAAGTCAGCTACATGAGAGAAACTTTGTTGGTAAAAGAAGAAGCTAGCGTGCAACTGTTTATTTGCCAACTGTGGGATTGCTTTGGCCTCTCCTCTGTAGCACTTACACACACTACGAGTGTCCCAATACAACTTTTCAATTCTAAGATGTTACTGATAATAAAGCATTGAGTATTTGGCTGATACAGATTCATCTTTGATACGATATCAGCACTGCTCATAGTACATACTTTTATTATTTTGTAGACTTAAGTATTTGAACATGTTTGATAAAGTAGATTACGTAGAGAACAATAGCAGGCATGAAAAACACTAACATAATTACAGAGTTATGCTTTTGAAGAGGAATGGCGATAAGTTTTTGGGCTACACGTAGTCTTCACAACAATTCATTAGGTTAGGCTCATGACTCAGTAATTTAAATGATGCAAACATGTTTGTTACTGGATATTGTCGAACAAGCGTCTGCCTTGGAGACTTTGTATCTATAAGTAATATTCAACTATAGTCATTTGATACTTGTTTATATTGACCAAAGTCATGTTTTAGACTGCAATATTGTTCCATTAAGGACATTTGCAAAGATGTCTAGCTTGTGTGCAAATATGTGCTTAGCTTTTGTGTAGATGCTAACTGTGAGTAGCATACAGTGGGGCAAAAAAGTAATTATTCAGCCATCGATTGTGCAAGTTCTCCCACTTAAAATGATGACAGAGGTCTGTAATTTTCATCATAGGTACACTTCAACTGTGAGAGACAGAATGTGAAAAAAAATCCAGGAATTCATATTGTAGGAATTTTAAATAATTTATTTGTAAATTATGGTGGAAAATAAGTATTTGGTCAACCATTCAAAGCTCTCACTGATGAAATTAGGTTTTGGCTCAAAATCTCACGATACATGGCCCCATTCATTATTTCCTTAACACGGATCAATCGTCCTGTCCCCTTAGCAGAAAAACAGCCCCAAAGCATGATGTTTCCACCCCCATGCTTCACAGTAGGTCTGGTGTTCTTGGAATGCAACTCAGTATTCTTCTTCCTCCAAACACAAGTTTATACCAAAAAGTTCTATTTTGGTTTTATCTGACCACATGACATTCTCCCAATCCTTTGCTGTATCATCAATGTATCCATTTTGGTATAAACTCAACTCGTCATGTTTGGAGGAAGAAGAATACTGAGTTGCAACCCAAGAACACCACACCTACTGTGAAGCATGGGGTTGGAAACATCATGCTTTGGGTCTGTTTTTCTGCTAAGGGGACAGGACGATTGATCCGTGTTAAGGAAATAATGAATGGGGCCATGTATCGTGAGATTTTGAGCCAAAACCTAATTTCATCAGTGAGAGCTTTGAATGGTTGACCAAATACTTATTTTCCACCCTAAATTACAAATACATTTTTAAAAATTCCTACAATGTGAATTCCTGGATTTTTTTTTCACATTCTGTTTCTCACAGTTGAAGCGTACCTATGATGAAAATTACAGACCTCTGTCATCATTTTAAGTGGGAGAACTTGCACAATCGGTGGCTGAATAAGAACTTTTTTGCCCCACTTTATATCCTACCATGTTCACTTTTTGTAAATAGCTTCACTAAAACACAATAAAAGATCAAACTTGTGTGCTTATTCGAAGACATTTAGATGTTAACTGGCTGTCCAGCATTGCACGAGTAAACTTGTATCGGAGATTATATCGAAGATTTTAGATGCTAGCCGATATAGTCCGATGCTTGATTTTTTTCCCGATATCAGACCAATAAATGACACCTCAAACACACACCCTCATATATCTTACCACTCCAAAGAAGGCAGCACGTAGCACAGCTTCCTTCCTGGCCAAACTGAGGACCTGGTCCGTTTTCTGTGTGTAGGTGTTGACCTCAGACAATTCTTTACCAAAAGCTCTGACTGTTCGTATGTTGCTGATACGCTCCTCTGCTAACTGCACACAAAAAGATGTCATTAGGACCACAGCACTTAGGATCTTGCTAATTATTGGACTCTTATGTCACTTTGTTTACAATTTCCAGGGCCAAAGATATATAGTATGCTTCAAGTCAAGTGTAGATACAGTGCATCCGGAAAGTATTCACAGTGCTTCACTTTTTCCACATTTTGTTATGTTACAGCCTTATTTCAAAATGGAATACATTAATTTTGTCCTCAAAATTCTACATACACCATATAGCATAATGACAATTTTTTTTTTAGGGCTTTTCGCAAATGTATTAAAAATAAAAAACAACTAAGAAATCACATGTACATAAATATTCACAGCCTTTGTCAATACATTGCTGATTCACATTTTGAATCAATTACAGCATTTGTAATTTGTCTTGAAGCCATTTTTTTAATATCTGGGCTGTGTACTTAGGGTAGTTGTTCTGCTGAAAGATGAACCCTCACCCCAGTATGAGTTCAAAAGCGCTCCGGAGCAGGTATTCATCCAGTATGTCTGTACATTTCTGCATTCATCGTTCCCCCTATATCCTGACTAGTTTCCCAATTCCTGCTGCTGAAAAACCTCATCACAGCATGAAACTGCCACCATCATGCTTCACTGTAGGGATGGTATTGGCCTGGTTTCTTCCAAACATGACGCCTGGCATTCACGCCAAAGAGTTCAATCTTTGTCTCATCAGACCAAATAATTCAGTTTCTCATGATCTGAGAGTCTTCTAGGTGCATTTTGGCAAACTCAAAGCAGGCTGCCATGTGCTTTTTATTAGGGAATGGCTTCTGCCTGGTCACTGTACCATACAGGCCTGATTACTGTACCATACAGGCCTGATTAGTGGAGTGTTGCAAAGATGGTTGTCCTTCTGGAAGGTTCTCCTTTCTCCACAGAGGAATTATGTAGCTCTGACAATGTGACCATAGCGTTCGTTGTCACCCCCTGACAAAGGCCCTTCTCTAATGATAGCTTAGTTTAGACGGCTGGCCAGCTCCAGGAGCTAATTCCATTTACGGATGATGGAGGTCACTGTGCTTATTGGGACCTTCAAAGTAGCAGATATTTTTCTGCACCCTTCCCCAAATTCGTGTCTTGAGACAACCCTGTCTCGTATGTTGTCTACAGACAATTCCTTTGACTTCATTCTTGTTTGTGCTCTACCATGCACTGTCACGTACGGGACATAGCGGCTATATATATATATATATATATATATATATATATATATATATATATATATATATGTGTATAAGGTCCACTGTTGGAGCAATCATTAGATAATGGTAGAAGCTAAACATGACGGTCAATCTCAATCGGAGTGGAGCCCCATGCAAGATATCACCTCGTGGGTTCTCAATGACGCTAAGAAAGGTGAGGAATCAGCCGAGGACTACACGGCAGGACTTGGTCAATGACCTGAAAAGAGCTGGGACCACTGTTTCCATGGTCACTGTTGGTAATACACTAAGACGTCATGGTTCGAAATCATGAATGGCACGGAAGGTTCCTCTACCATCCCAAGAACACCATCCCTACTGCGAAGCATGGGGGTGGTAGCATCATGGTTTGGGGGTGTTTTTCTGCTCATGGGACAGGACGACTGTACTGTATTAAGGAGAGGATCACTGCAGCC
The DNA here is from genome assembly GCF_033978795.1 of Nerophis ophidion. NCBI lineage: Eukaryota > Metazoa > Chordata > Actinopteri > Syngnathiformes > Syngnathidae > Nerophis > Nerophis ophidion. The sequence goes on along the minus strand of NC_084612.1, from coordinate 23,828,179 downwards.
ATGTATTGTGAGATTTTGGCCAAAAACCTCCTTCCCTTAGTCAGATCATTGAAGATTAGTCGTGGCTGGATCTTCCAACATGACAATGACGCAAAGCACACAGCCAGGAAAACCAAGAATTGGCTTCATAAGAACCATATCAAGGTTTTGGAGTGGCCTAGCCAGTCTCCAGACCTAAATCCAATTGAAAATCTTTGGAGGGAGCTGAAAGTCTGTGTTACTCAGCGACAGCCCAGAAACCTAACTGATCAAGAGAAGATCTGTGTGGAAGAGTAGGCAAAAATCCCTCCAGCAGTCTGTGCAAACCTGGTGAAGAACTACAGGAAACGTTTGACCTCTGTAATTGCAAACCAAGGCTACTCTACCAAATATTAATGTTGGTGTTCAAATACTTATTTTCAGCTTTATCACACAAATAAATTGTTAAAAAAATCATAGATTCTGATTTCTGGATTTTTTCTTTTTAGGTTATCTCTCATACAGTGGACATGCACCTACCGTGAAAATTTCAGACCCCTCCATGATTTCTAAGTGGGAGAACTTGCAAAATAGCAGGGTGTTCAAATACTTATTTTCTTGACTGTACATGTGATTTCTTATTTTTTCATTTTGAATAACTTTGCAAAAATCTAAAAAAAACATTTTTTGACATTGTCATTATAGGGTATTCTGTGTAGAATTTTGAGAATTTTTTTTTTCATTTTGGAATAAAACTGCAACATAACAAAATGTGGGAAAAGTGAATCGCTCTAAGTACTTCCCGGATTCACCTAATGTGTAGCACCATCACTAGTGAAGAACCATTGTATCCCTGATGGTGCAATACTGTACTTACTTTTTCTGTGAGTGTAGTGGGTCGGTGCAAGGACTTTGCACATCTTATTTTGTCACAGCTTCCTTTTTGTCATTGTCCAAATTACCACAAAAGCTTTCTCAATTGGGTTAACAAACTGAGTGCACAGCTTGTTTCAGTGGTGAGTTTGTGTGTATTCCATACCTGGGTGGCTTGAGCCAGAGTGTCTTGCGTACGCTTAGAAATGGAGCGAAGATATCTGCCGTAAACCACAGCAAAGCCGGCCAAAGGAGGCACAATCAGCAGCATGAAGCTTGCCAGGCTGGGCGAGACGTAGAACTAGTAAAAAAGAAAGAAACGTGTTCGTAAGAAGAAAAAAAAAGAGCTAACAGCCCTTTTTGCAGTACCTGTAGAAGCCAGTCATTTTCTGCATGGCTGTATTCACATGGAATGCAGGTACACAACTTTAAACCTTTTAAAAGTAGTAGCAAAAACCATACAAAGGCAGGCTTACATCTGTACGTAAGGGTACAGTATACACAATGCTAGAGTGGGTTCTGAACAGCAGGCAAAAGTAAATAAATACCAATACCAACTACAGTATTGTTATGCAACTGATGCAGCAATTTTGCATCTTGAGCAGTAAATGAGATTTGAATTATTTGTTTCTACATTCAAGTATTCATGTTGGAACAATACACAAGCATGCCGTTAGGTGGCATCAGTGCCCATCTAATCAATAGGCTCCCTGTTTTACCAAGTAGAAGTAGCAAGTACACAGGAACACGTGTACAGAGCAAACAGAGGCAGAAAAAGGAAGAAGTTTGTGAAAAGAACAAAAATAAATAAGGAATGGTCTTTAGTGGCAAGAAAAACATGTGATGATTACCAGAATAAAAATATCTGGAAGTACAACAAAGCATACATAGCCTTTGTAGTCAACGTAACTATGGTAGGAAATGAGAAAAAAGTTTGTTTTATGCCAAAAAACTCCGGCCGCAAAAAACATGAACGCAAACAAATTACGACGACATCTGTGGACCTTGTACCCCACTTTTATCAATAAGCCATCAAATTTTCTTGGCAAAAATTTGGTGAGTATTGCCAACAGACAGGTCATTTTGTGAGAGAGGTACAGTAGACAAAAAAGTACTGGTTGCCTCCTACAAAGTTGCACACTGCATTGCAAGGTGCGAACAACCTTACACAATGGCAGACAGATTATTAAAGGTTAGTTGAGATTCAAAAAACATGCTCAAACTTATGTAGTTGACAGTTTGAAACGCCCTCCATCTATCCATTTTCTATCGCTTGTCCCTCTTGGGGTTGCGGAGGTGCTGGAGACTATCCCAGCTGCATTCGCGCGGAAGGTGGAGTACACCCTGGACGAGTAGCCACCATCGCATGGCCGTTCAAGGCTTTTTTTAAACGGTCTTCTGGATAGACATGCTATGTTCATGGAAAGTAAATGCAAATATATACTTTCATCCCTTTTGATGAGCTACAATATAATCAATATTGTGGCAGTGTGCACAAAACAAACACAAAAAATGTCAGAGCTCTTTAGGAAGGATTACACCAAGTGACCAATGTTAAGTTTTAAAAATTTGTAAATGTAACAGTGTTAAGTTTTAGAGAGCACAACCTAGTGAATCATTTACACTTTTTTTGTGTATTGAAAATCACACAGACTAAGCAGTGTTGTTTAATGTAATAAATTGACTTAACCATTGAAATTGGTTAAAATTGTTATCACAACTCATTTTATTCATCTACTGTGTTAATAAGGTGATTGTATAAAGAATATAACTCAATCAGTGCGATGTACAGACGAATAAAAAAAATAATCAAATTCTTAATAGTAATTAAATGTAGATAAGTCATGAGTCATGACAGAAAACAGTTGAGAATAACTGCAATTTGTTTTCAGCAAATTACCAAAATGAAGATTCTCCTTCCTGTAAAGACATTTTGCCTTGACAAAAAGAAGAATATAAAACTATTTAAACTAAAAACTATTAGTGTTTGGAGGTTTGTCCTAGTCTGGTTTTTAAAGCAATTCAATAACATAATAAACTCACAGGTATCATAGACATACATTTTCTGCTTCTGTTTGGTTTTCTTTTGTTTGACATGCAGCATTAGTAACCATAGCAATGTGCCCATCGTGGCACATCCATAGAAACGGCAGCCACATGCTGACATGAAAGTGGAGCTGTTTTAAGTCACAATATCCTGTTTCCCTGATAAAACTGAAAGCATCATTATTTGAGCTTTAATGGAATTGGTTGTATAAACAGTTTGTAAGGAGTTTAATGAAGATACTATTTTACTTATAGAAGACAATAAATAAATGAAGTACACTCTTGGAATTATTGAAGCTGTAATCAATATAAGTTTGGGGCTTCAGCAGCAGGGTTTGGTCTACTCTCAACCTACTGTGTTACATTACAATTTCGACAAACCAGTTTCCCAACAGGCCTACTTAAGGTGAAGACAAAAGATTGTTACTTCCTTATAGTGCACAGCAACACTAAAGTCAACATACTTGTGTTTCTGAAACTTCCAGGAAGCATTTGACAATTTCGAGATAAAAGCCCAATTCAAATAACAGACGTCACATGCTCCCTCCCTAATTAAATTGGTAGCCTAAATATGGCGTCACATTAGTGCCAAAAATTCAAGCGCATAAAAACTGTTATCGCGCGCTGATTTTCCACTTCGTGCGTGCGCAGTGCCTTTTTGCGTGGACACGCGCCGTCTCGGTCTGTGCGCTGTGTACTCCTGGCATCTCTCATCGCGCTGTCATGTTTGTTTTGGCACTTTGGGGGCGGGTATGCTTGGACGGCCCCTTTCTTTCTGATTGGCTCTGAGCACTGTCAGTCAATGGAGGAGCAACGTGGCGGCCATCTTACCTCAGGCAGCTGGCCCCGCCCAGTACATAGATGTCAAGGAACATCAGGGTTTCCCACACATTCATTTATTTGTGGCGGCCCGCCACGAAAGAATTACGGCCGCCACAAATAAAAAAATTTAAAAAATTAAATAAATAAACTATTTTTTTCTCTTTTGGCTTTTGACTCGCTTGACCGCTCATAAAAGCAATGGGACTCTGTCTGTGAATGGAGCTTGTAGTTACATATTAAATAAATATGTATATAAATATGTACATAAAGTGTAGTAATTATATTCCAACTCCACGTTCCTCTTGGTCATCGCCGCCGCCTCCCCCTACCCACCCCCCTGCCGCCCGACCACACCACCACAAATAGATGCCTGACCTGTGGGAAACACTGAACATGTACTATTTAAATAACCAAATTTAATTTCCAAACGGTTCGATTTGTCATAAATGTCGGGGTATTGTATGTTTATGTATATTTCAATAGTACATGTACCATTGACATCAATAAAATGATCTGTATTCATATCTATGATTAAAGGTCCATGGCAGTTCCCTGGGATTAAAAAGAAAGGAAATCATCTTTTCGTGGGGCTATCATGGCTGACCAAGTAAGTCTTACACTATTATCCCTCAGATTTAATTTGCCTAATGTATGGAGCTAGCTTTTTTTGTTGTTTTTTTAAATACATATTTTTAACTCTGCCATCTATACTGATCTGGGCTGATATCTAATTTTCAATAGTTTGAGTTGTTTGCAGAAACGTAAATACTTTTTATAGTAATATTAAAACCATATTCATTAATTGTAGTGATAACCTGTCATTCATTATTCTACTAAAATAGTAATTGCAATCATAACATCAATAATTAGGCCCATATGCTAATCATGTGGTCCTGATTTGAAGTACGCATAGATAAGTGGGCTTGGGTAGACTCTGGTGTAAACTTAAAAGTAGATAGAGGAAAGAAAATTCATAGTCCCACATTGTGGCATACATTCAATATTTACATACACAAATATTAAATAAATAAAAATATTTTATAAAACAGATAAGTGAGGAAAGAAAACATTTGAAAATATAATTTCCATCATTGACTGACATCTGTGGACTGGTTGTATGTGTATGAAAAGAGAGATATTGATCTTGACACTTCATTAACTATGTGATGTTCTCTCAACAGATGAGACATTACCTTCTTCAAAGACTTTTAGATCAAATTAAATTAGCATTTTCCACAACTCCTCTAAATTTGGACTTTTTAGAATTTGTTTGCCGACAGGAGCTGTATCTTCTGCAGGCCCTATCCAACCGCATTCAAGTACCATCTGCTATTATCCAGACTTTGCAGGAACTCTTTGAACTTGTGAAAGCACAACTGGATGACCCGACCTGCTGTACTTCTGATTGGCCCTGAGCAATTTTCGCCTGACCAATCAGAAAGGAGGGGCCGTCTAAGCATACTCGCCCCCAAAGTGCCAAAACGAAGACGGCGCGCGCACATAGGCACCGCGCATACGCAAAAAGGCGCCGCGCTAGTGCACAAAGGCACTACGCGTGCGCAGAAGGGTGTCGCGCACGCGCGCGCAGAAGGGTGTCGCACACGCGCGCGCAAAAGGGTGACACGCGCGCGCGCGCAAAAGGGTGACACGCGCGCGCACGAAGTGGTGAATCAGCGCGCGATAACAGTTTTTATGCGCTTGGATTTTTGGCACTAATGTGACGCCATACCTAAATATTTAGCGGCGACATGACCATTTCAGTGTGTGCCTATGTTTACATCATCGAGTGGCCTGCTGTTTCCTTGCTTCCCTGCTCCCTGTAAGTTTATTGTAGATCATAAATCATGTCTCTCACCTGAAAAGTAGATGGCTGAGGATATAATCCGTCAAATTGGAACACTCTCCTCCCCACCCCTCATTTGTCCAAAAATAGTAGTCTTTCTTGTCTGTTACCAAGTCATCAATCAATCAATCTACAAAATACTATATTATGTATAGACTTGCAGTGTGTATACAAAACATTGATGGAGGGTTTTGAAGTTGTTTTGCATCTTTCAAGTGTTTTTTATTATCTTCAAAATCCTTTAAAAAATGTAAAAAAAAATTAAAAAAATACAAATACATGTCTTCTTGTATCTCATAATCAAAAAAGTGCAGTTCCCCTTCAAGACAATAAGATTTTTGAACACATACTGTGAGAGTTGCACTCACCATCATACTGACGCCAGCAGCTCCTTGGGCAATCGCTCTCAGGCCGTCAGACATATTGTCTGTGATGGAGCGGCCCACCACAGCTGTATCTGCAGAAAGGCGGTTAATCAGCTCGCCGGTCTGGTTTCTGTCAAAAAACGCCACTTCCTGTCTGAGGATTGAGGAGAAGACCGAGGCACGAAGATCGCGGACAATCTGCTGGCCTGAGGAGAGACAATAAACAGCATTATTCAACAACATTGGAAACCTTCGAGAGTCAATGTATTTTTCCAAGAGGCAGCTGAAGCCTATACTAGCTGACTTTGGTCTAGAGGCGGGGTACACTTCAATTGCAGGACACATATGCCAAACATTCACACTCATATTTTCAGTCTCCAATAAACCTAACTGTGAGACAAACATGCTAACCACTTGCATCACCGTGCAGCCCTGTATACATTTAGCTGATTTTGTTATAACGTTTAAACCAAAGCTGTCAAAAAATTAAATTAAATATGCGATTAATCACAAAAATGATTGTATTAATCATGTATACACGGAGATAATCACACAATTTATTTTGACTGTACTCGCTTCCTTATCTTAATGTAGTTTGAAGTGTGTTATACAGTCAGTGATCAGGTCAAGGCATACAACAATGCAAAGATGAGTGAGCATACTCCGACTGTTGTGCTTTCTGGCAAATTTTACTTTAAAATAAACCCTAATGGGATTTTATATTAAACTGTAACCAAATTTTTATTAAATAAATGACGTGCATTCAAGTAAAACAAATAAAAATGTTCCTGTATGACATTGAAACACTAATATTGCATTTGTGTCCAAATATTGCCCTCTTTTTTTTTTTAAAGGTAATTTAAAATATGCAATCAATTAATAATCTGTGATTATTTATGATTAATCCAAACTCAAGTATGGATAATGTGATTAAAATAATTAATAATTTGACAGCACTAGTTAAAAATTTTTTGGGAAGAATTATCTTACTTAGACTTTGCTCTCCCCTTGTTTAATTTAAACTGTATTCAAAAAAGAAACTTGCAATGAATGTCTTTCTATACCTAATTAATTTATTGTATACTTGTGTGAGAGTTATTGCATATTGCATTTTACCAACCATTAAATGTTAATAATGTTCAAATGTTAATTAAAAAGCACAGTTTAACATTGTTTTATAATGTTTGACAGTGGAATAGACATCTCCTATTTACATTATTTTCTCTGGGAGTGATGTTCAACCTGCCAATCTATGACAGATCCTTGGTCTGTTTTTTAGCAAATGTACCAGCACTTCATCTCACCTGAGGTCTGCATGAGGTAGACTCTTGCGGCGTTGGCGGCCCCACCGCAAAGGAACACACCCGTCAACATTGTGCAAAGCGACGTCAGGGAGGACGCCATCGCCTCTGCGTCTGTTCCAGCTGTGTAGATGGTGTCTATTACTCTTCCCAGAAGAAACGGAGCTGACATGGTGACAGCACTGGAAATGGTGAGAAAGCCCCCAGCAGCTGATAAAAGAGGGAATATGCAACAGAGTATTAAGAGGGGACATTTGAAAGGATAATGAAGATTATTACATTGGTTCAAACGGCTGATGACAACATGGAGACTAAACTCGCCTCATAAATCTGTGGCATGTACAATATTCATTTACCATACCAACGCACTCATATGTTACTATATGTAATGTATTATATTTTTTCACATCCGCTGCTATATTACTTTAGATCATTGGTTCTCAAATGGTGGTACGCGTACCCCTGGGGGTACTTGAAGGTATGCCAAGGGGTAAGTGAGATTTTATAAAAAATATTCTAAACATAGCAACAATTCAAAAATATATTTATTGAATAATACTTCAACAAAATATGAATGTAAGTTCATAAACTGGGAAAAGAAATGCAACAATCAAATTCAGTGTTGACAGCTAGATTTTTTGTGGACATGTTCCATAAATATTGTTGTTAAAGATTTCTTTTTTGTGAAGAAATGTTTAAAATTAATTTCATGAATCCAGATGGATCTCTATTACAATCCCCAAAGAGGGCACCTTAAGTTGATGATTACTTCTATGTGTAGAAATCTTTATTTATAATTGAATCACTTGTTTATTTTTCAACAAGTTTTTAGTTCTTTTTTATATCTTTTTTTCCAAATAGTTCAAGAAAGACCAATACAAATGAGCAATATTTTGCACTGTTATACAATTTAATAAAACAGAAACTGATGACATAGAGCTGTATTTTATTTCTTTATCTCTTTTTTTCAACCTAAAATGCTTTGCTCTGATTAGGGGGTACTTGCTGTTCTGAATGTCACCATGCCATATAACGTCAATTAATACAGGGGTAACTTAAAAGTATCCCAACTTAAGCGTGTTTTTAGATAAGACCTGTCTCGAGTCTCGGCTAATTGTTGCAAGCAAAAATTGTACTTACAAGCATCCCAACCATTAGTTGGCATAGCAAATGTCGCAGTAAACCCCTTAAAATCAGCCCAAAATATCTTGTCTTACTTGCTATCATTAGCATATACACGTGATGGACATACTGTAACTTTGTTTTCCAACTATAGGAAGGAAGGAAGTGAGTATGAAAGACAGTGCTGAGAAGAAGAAGGAAATTATATTCATTTAATTAAAGAAATAAATCATTAAAAACATGACCAAGTATGTCAACAATTTGGCACAGTAATATGGGCATATCACTGCTAGTCTGCACCATACTGAAGCAGGATGAGACTAACGCCAGCCAAGAATGTTGAAATAATATCTAAACGGCAGACATTTATCCATGGAAATATGGAAAAGCTGCTGATGGTGTATTTGACAGAGTATCAAAGGAGAAATCTTAAAATAAATTCTGTACATTACGTTACTTGTTAAAACTATTGTAGTGAGTAGTACACATATTATTGCATTATGTTCATACAATATTTATTATATACAAGTAGTTTTTCTTTTTACTGCAAAAATTGGTAATGTTTAGGGGCCAAGCACCAATTAAAGGTAAAGTAACAACGATAGTCACACACACTAGTTGTGGTGAAATTATCCTCTTCATTTGACCCATCCCCATGTTCACCCCCTGGGAGGTGAGGGGAGCAGTGAGCAGTAGCGGTGGCTGCGCTCGGGAATCATTTTGGTGATTTAACCCCCAATTCCAACCCTTGATGCTGAGTGCCAAGCAGGGAGGCAATTGGTCCCATATGTATAGTCTTTGGTATGACTTGGCCAACTCACGACCTACAGTTTTAAGGCGGACACTCTAACCACAAGGACACTGAGCAGGTTTAATTATTAAAAATATGTCCAACCATTTCACTGGGAGCTGTTGATTTTCTTACCTACTTTTTATGTGTTTTTGGGATCTGCATGAATCACGAAAATTTTAAATCAATCTTCCCTTCCTTCATGCTTCCTCCTAACCAGCCGTTTGTACTTTGCACCAACTGCGATGTTTTTCCTGCCGGTGACGTCAATGAATTATTCATATATCGTAGAAATGTATCCAAAGTCTGTCATTGTAGTCCGTGCTGTAGTAAATAAGCCCCTTATTTTTTTATATCCTCCTGTTGTGGGGCAAACTGCCTCATACATGCACATGCATCCTCTGCTGTTGCCATTTATAATATAAAATAGTGTATGGTTTAAACTTTTATCTATCAGTAGGCTTGCTATGGAAACACTAAAAACTAAAACATGGCTGGCGGGAAGAAGATACAGTCGAAGTGGAGGCATGTAAATTACAGCCCACAAACCGGTGCATCCTGAAGAGAAAGCAGGTTGAAAACAGTCTGTAAAATGTAATCTATGCAAATTATGACCAAAGAACCAAAATTAAATGACATGTAGGCCACAAGGAAGTGTTTTGAATGCAGATTAAAAAAATCATGATATACATTTTGACCATAACATGTTATGTGAATAACAAGGTAGTGATTAAAATTTTGAAAAAAATCAGTAAATCAATTCTGACCAAAGAACCACCATTACATGTTATGTAGACCACAAGGAAAGTTAAAGTACCACTGATAATCACACACACACTAGGTGTGGTGAAATTACCCTCTGCATTTGACCCATCCCCTTGTTTCACCCCTTTGGAGCTCAGGGTAAAAGTGAGCAGCAGCGGTGGCCGCACTCGGGAATCATTTTGGTGATTTAAACCCCACTTCCAACCCTTGATGCAGAGTGCCAAGCAGGTAGGTAATGGGCCCCATTTTTATAGTCTTGGGTATCACTCGGCCGAGGTTTGAACTCACGACCTACCAATCTCAGGGCGGACACTCTAACCCAGTGTTTTTCAACCACGGTGCCGTGAGATACAGTCTGGTGTGCCATGAGAGATTATGTAATTTCACCTAATTGGGTTGAAAATATATTTTTTGCAAACCAGTAATTATAATCCGCAAATGTGCTGTTGTTGAGTGTGGGTGCTGTCTAGAGCTCGACAGAGTAACCGTGTAATACTCTTCCATATCAGTAGGTGGCAGCAGGTAGCTAAATGCTTTGTAGATGTCGGTAGCATAGTTTGTTGTGATCACAATATGCGGGAGGCAGCGTGTAGGTAAAAATGTATCCAACATTTAAACCAAAAATAAACAAAAGGGAAGTGCAGCTAATAAAAGGCATTGAAGCTTAGGGATGGTTATGCAAAATGAAACTAAAACTGAACAGGCTGCAAAGTAAACTAAAACAGAATGCTGGATGGCAGCAAAGACTTACAGCGTGTGGAGCAGGGACAGCGTCCACAAAGTACATCCCTTACATGACATGACAATCAACAATGTCCCCACAAAGAAGGATAGCGTCAGCACAACTTAAATAGTCTTGATTGCAAAAACAAAGCAGGTGCGTTCAAGGAAGACATGAAACTGCTACAGAAAAATACCAAAAAAAGAGGAAAAGCCACCAAAATAGGAGCACAGGACAAGAAATAAAAGTCTGTACACAGGAAAGCACCCAAAAACTCTAAATAGGTCACGGCGTGATGTGACAGGTCGTGACAGTACTTTGAGACAAGAGTTGTAGTGATGAATGCTTGGTTATGGTTTGAATTCATATCCAACAATTGCGAGAAGACTTTTTATTATCAATATCGGCTACTGAGTTTCATTTTTCAAATGATTTCTGCTGCTGGTGTGTTTCTGCATTTTTTGGTGAAATAAAAGTGCCTTGGCTCAAAAAAGGTTGAAAAACACTGCTCTAACTACAAAGCCACTAGTGCTTAAATGTAGAAAAAAAAGCATAACAAATTCTGACCAAATAACTACCATTACATGTTACGTAGACCACAAGGAAGTGTTTTAAATGTAGGGGGAAAAAAAGTCATAATACGACCTCTTTAAAATTCAAGTGTTTGGGGGCACATCACTTCAAATCTGCCACCTGCATTGGACTCTCACCAGTTTGCTTACAGGGCCAACAGATCTACAACTTTATAGTATCACCCAAAACTATCGCAACAGCCCTGCACACTGCTCTGAGCCACCTAGAGCAGCAGGGGAACTATACAAGGCAACTCTTTGTTGATTTTAGCTCTGCGTTCAATACCACCTTCCCCCACAGACTGGTGCCCAAACTGACTGTCTTCCTCTATCTGCCACTGGATCCTGGACTTCCTGACAAATCGCTCTCAGCATCCATCAGCATCAGCACCGGCTCCCCCCAGGGCTGCGTGCTAAGCCCCCCACTCTACACTCATGACTGCACCCCTATTAAATTTGCAGACGGCAACACAGTAGGGGAACTCATTTCTGGGAGGGATGAGTCTGCCTATAGAGATAAAGTGGAGCGACTGACTGGGTGGTGCAGGGAAAATAACCTGGTCCTTAACATCACCAAGACAAAGGAGCTGATCATGGACTTCCGGAAGAAAAAACGATAAACATCCAACCACTGTACATCAACGGGGACAATGTGGAAAGGGTCTCTAACTTCAGGTTCCTGGGCATCCAGATCGAGGAAGACCTGTCGTGGAGTGCGAACACCTCAGTGACCATCAAAAAGGCACAGCAGACACTTTACTTTCTGAGACTCCTCAAAAGAACCACCTGTCACAAAAACGGCTTGTGTCTTTATATCGCTGCTCAGTGTACCTGCTAGTTTCCATCTCTCCGAGTGAGCAAGTCGTAAAACCCTTTTAACGTCCTCCAGGGGGACACTGGTCGGTGTTTGTCCACTCTCTGTCCCGGTCTGTTCCTTCAATGATCCGGGTGTGGAGGCTGCCGAGGAGCTTGCAAAGGCGGAGTGTGTGTGAGAGAGTGTCTGCGTCTTGGAAGTGTATGTGCGGAGTGACCGGACATCTTTACGGGAGAGAGCCGGCATGACAGACGGGAGAAGGAGGCCGGCAGGCGGGGAAAGCAAAGTCTTCGGCCCGACTGTTGGTCGCTTCCTCTGCGGACCAGAGGAAACCGTCAGCGACCACAAGCGGGGGTGCGGGGGTTTGGGTGAGGACACTCCGTGTGTGCATCTTGACATGTGGATTAGAAGACGCATTGTACTCCAGGTTTCAACGCCAATTTAACAAATGTGTCAGTCCTCAGGCAGTCACGTCTCCATGGCCGAGTGATTCCGGGAGCTGGTTGCCTCTACATGGTCAAGTCGTGACGGTTATAGTGAGTGTTTATCTGCCTTTCACACACGCTTGGAGAAGTTTATCTCTTATCGACAACACCCCGCCTGTCACTGTCATCTGCTGCCGCCTATTTATCAACAAGCCGAGATACCGTCTTAGTTGGTCTCGGAGTCTAATACAAAACAAATAACGCCTTTCGAACCAAACGAGACAGTCAGAAGACAAAAGTATCCAAAGCGGCGTCAAGGAAAGGTGACCCTGTTTTCATTTGCATGAACACCCTCGACTCCCTCTTAGAAACAGGAAATCCAATGGCTGACCATGCAAGCAAACTTTGTCAGGCAAAAGCAAACGATCCCAGATTCAGGGAATTGCTTCCGTGGGTGTTTTACAGAAAATATTTCATTCGTAGCAGTAGTTTAGTCTTTATTTGAAGGGACAATGCACAGAAACACTAAGATCAAAGACAAATATGTTCTGTCCACAATTATAGCTAATTTCCATCTGCAATCCCTGGCTACCTAAATTAAAGGGATACAAAAATCATGCAATAAAATTATAACAATAAAATCATACAATAGCATCCATCCATTTTTTTCCTGCCGTTTGTCCCTTTTCTCAGCTGCATTGGGGCAGAAGGTGGCGTACACTCTGGACAAGTCGCCACCTTATCGCAGGGCCAACACAGATACAGTGGGGCAAAAAAGTATTTAGTCAGCCACCGATTGTGCAAGTTCTCCCACTTAAAATGATGACAGAGGTCTGTAATTTTCATCATAGGCACACTTCAACTGTGAGAGACAGAATGTGAAAAAAAAATCCAGGAATTCCCATTGTAGGAATTTTAAATAATCTATTTGTAAATTATGGTGAAAAATAAGTATTTGGTCAACCATTCAAAGCTCTCACTGATGGAAGGAGGTTCTGGCTCAAAATCTCACGATACATGGCCCCATTCATTCTTTCCTTAACACAGATCAATCGTCCTGTCCCCTTAGCAGAAAAACAGCCTCAAAGCATGACGTTTCCACCCCCAAGCTTCACAGTAGGAATGGTGTTCTTGGGATGCAACGCAGTATTCTTCTTCCTCCAAACACGACGAGTTAAGTTTATACCAAAATGGATACATGGATGATACAACAGAGGATTGGGAGAATGTCATGTGGTCAGATGAAACCAAAATAGAACTTTTTGGTATAAACTCAACTCGTCGTGTTTGGAGGAAGAAGAATACTACATTGCATCCCAAGAACACCACACCTACTGTGAAGCATGGGGGTGGAAACATCATGCTTTGGGGCTGTTTTTCTGCTAAGGGGACAGGACGATTGATCCGTGTTAAGGAAAGAATGAATGGGGCCATGTATCGTGAGATTTTGAGCCAAAACCTCCTTCCATCAGTGAGAGCTTTGAATGGTTGACCAAATACTTATTTTCCACCATAATTTACAAACAAATTCTTTAAAATTCCTACAATGTGAATTCCTGGATTTTTATTTAATATATAAGCATACTTTCCAAACATTTATTTTTGTGAAATTTAAAATAAATATTTAAATGTCTACCTGTCTTATGATTCCAATGCATATTATCCACCAAATTGTACACTGTAAAAATGAATTAACTTTTTACAGTGAAGTTTACAATGTGTTTTACAGCACTGCAGTATCGTAGCTAAACTTTTATTAACCTACTTAAGTATGTATACCATAAACATGTTATAAGTAGACGCAGCGTCGACCGCTACTGCCTACCGGCGCTGACGAGACGCGGAGCCACCATCTTGGAGTGGTGATCCGCTCCACTCAGTGAAATTCCTTTGGCAGGGGCAATGAACTGTCAGCTCATCTTACCTCACTGAATACTACTAATTTTCACACGTTATTTTGTCATATGTGTAGTTAAGACGAAAGACACATGTTTTGGCATGTTTTATTACACATAGTTTGCTTAACAGTAATAGAATATTCTTATACGCTATAAGTGACCAGACATCCGAGATCAAAACTGGGAATATAATCCCAGAGAGGAGGGAAAAAAACGATCAGCTATTTTAAAGTTGAAGAAACAATATGATTAGGTTATATATACATCCCTATATCGTAGATAAACAATGTAGAATGTACATTATCCATCCATCCATTTTCTACCGCTTATTCCCTTTCGGGGTCGCGGGGGGCGCTGGCGCCTATCTCAGCTACAAT
>NC_084612.1:23770987-23808487 GCF_033978795.1 Nerophis ophidion | reverse complement strand
ATTTAAATCATGTTACCCAAGTTTCTTGATTTAAGATGCAGAGCTCCAGCTACCGCCAAGAAGTTGCCTGGCGTTTTCATCGACTCTCGATTGCTTTTGCTTGGTGGAGAGGCGTAAAGTTGAAAGGGCAACTGTGAAGCAAGGAGACACGTGCAAACTCAGAATTTGTAATTTTGGTGAGTTACTATAGTTTAAACATGTTTAAATATGGACCAACATGGATATTTTAGGACAGTAATGGCTTACGTGACGAGAAGGGAATCGTAAGGTTAGCCGAGCAGCGTGTTTGCTAAATGTGCTGTCTGGTTAGCCGCAATAGCATGAACGCATAGTAAGTTTAGGTCCTGCTAATTCCAGAATAATCGATCACATAGTTAGACACAAGACTTTAAACATGTTTCGAATACATCGTTTTTGTTTAAGCCAACGGGTTGAACTAGTTCATGCAGACACGTATCTTTATTCATTGTTGTTAGTTTGTCCTGGCAGCATTAATATTCGATTGTAGCTGAGATAGGCGCCAGCGCCCCCCGCGACCCCAAAAAGGGAATAAGCGGTAGAAAATGGATGGATGGATGGATGTATTTGTAATTTCACCGTCTGAACGCCACGTTAGGTGTGAGAAGCAGCTCCGTTTCCTGCAAAGATGGCTGCCATATATTCTGGCATCCATCTGAAGCTAAAGAGCACCCAGACACCATGGGAGGACAAGTTAAAACTAGCACGGTTTGCCTGGATCTCCAGTCAGTGCTTGCTGCCCAACAAAGAACAGGTAAACATCATTATGAAGTAATATGTACATATAGGTTCCAAAATTGTAACCAGTGATCTTGATTTTGTGTCGTCTTAGGTTTTGCTGGATTGGTGCACGAATGCTTTGAGCGGCTGGTACAGTAAAAAACACCAGTTCTCACAAGATGTTGTGGAGGGCTTGTGGCATTACCTAGATGACTTTCTTCATTGCCGTAAGCTCCACACCGCTCTCAAGCAGGGAAAGACCGTCAGTGTGAGGCTTAACATGGCACAGGTTGGTGATTAATTAAATAGTTCTGTATCAGCATCGAACGAGTATGACGATCCTCCTGGTAGGGGTGTATCCCTTTATGAAGGATGTCTGTGCGTGACTTTGTTTAACATGGAGAGACTGGTGAAAAGACAGTCACCACACGATCCTTGACAGAATCGGGTCAGGGTCCAGTGCCATGGAGTGCAAGACTGCAGCCTTATTCAGCCATCGCAGCAGTTGTGGTAGTTCTTAAATCTACCGTCTCCTGCTTGTTCCGCCATTGAGTTCTTCACCGTATCCCTGGCTAGGGGGCAGTCTGGTACTAGGCCTTTGCCAAGGGCCTCTTGGGTTAACAGTAGTAAAGGGGTTAACCTCCTAGTGCCCCAAGACCCCATAGAGGATACGTTTTGTTAACGCTATATTATAAAAAATAAAAAAAGCCTTCCCCTCCATTTACTTCCTGGGTCATGATTCCACTTACGTCACCTCCACTGCCGGATGCACTTTAACGTGCATCCGTGAAATGATATGAAACTGTGTGATGTATTATACTGTAAGTGTGTTCATGTTCGAAATGAACTAAAGAAAGAAAGAAAGAACGTCATGCCCATAGGGATGTCCTGATTAACATTTTTGATCAGTCCAGTTAGGTTCATTAGGTCTTCATCTTACAGCCAGACCTGTGTGTTGCTTTTTGTACGTGACGGTTTCAGCTACAACTGTGTGCTGCCTCAGAGGTTGTTGCGTGACGTTGATGTGCTGTCTGTTCAGCTGATTCAAACAGTTTTTGGCGCTGTCTTCCTGCTTGCAGTAGCACGCTGACAGTGCCATATGCAGTCCGACTTCTTCAGAACTTTGTCCCAGGTGTGGAAAAGTTGGTACGCCC
Source organism: Nerophis ophidion (assembly GCF_033978795.1). Taxonomy (NCBI): domain Eukaryota; kingdom Metazoa; phylum Chordata; class Actinopteri; order Syngnathiformes; family Syngnathidae; genus Nerophis; species Nerophis ophidion. Next base: position 23,806,595 of record NC_084612.1, on the reverse strand, counting down.
CCCTGTCCCAGTTCAGTCTTTTTGACGCGCTTCCAGATTTCGACGGCTTCTCTGAACCAACCGTGGCATTTGTTGCTCTCGCCGCCGATGACATGGGCATTGTCCCAATCCATGTGGCGGTTACCCCTCTTGCAGTGGTCTGATATGGCAGATTACAGCTGTTCTTGTTCTGCTTGTTGTCTGGTGGCTCGTGTGCTCGTTTTTGATGTTTCCTTTTTCTTATTCTCATCTATGCCCTTTTTTGTTTTTTTGTGATATTGAATGCTCTGCCAGGTTCTCGTGCATATGATTTGTAGCCCGACAAACAAGTTATCTTAAATATTACGTTGCATTTGCAGTGTTTCCCACAGGTTAAGGCATCTATTTGTGGTGGTGTGGTTGGGCAGAGGGGGGGTTGGGGGGGTGGCGGCGGCGATGATCAAGAAGAACGCGGAGTTAGAATATAATTACAACATTTTATGTAGATATTTATATACATTTTTATATACATATTTACATATATATATACTATGTAACTACAAGTTCCATTCACAGACAGAGTCCCATTGCTTTTATGAATGGTCGAGCGAGTCAAAAGCCGGGGGAAAAAAAATAAAAAATATTTTTTTTATTTGTGGCGGCCGTAATTCTTTCGTGGCGGGCCGCCACAAATAAATGAATTTGTGGGAAACCCTGATTTGTGTTATTGGTCTATTTTGACCTTGGAGTGAACTAACTGTTGTAGTTTATTGTGAGGTATTGATGTTGTGATAGTTCATGGCTCGCTGCACCCTCTCTTGCGACCCCTCCTCCCCGATGTATGGAGATATGACAATGGCCCTGTTTTGTTTCTCATTACTTTGTTTGTTTTTTGTTTCCCCTTGAGGATGTTTTGTTCATATTGTTGTCGCCCTGTATCTATGGCCCACTTTGGGTAGTTGCAAGTTCTCAGTTCTTTTGTAATGTTCCGTGCCTCCTCTAATCTGTCTTGTTGTTGGGTGATAAGATGAGGCCTTTAATCCGATTCTGATACTTTAACAATGTATTATAGATCTTAAAATGTTTTTCTAGCAAGTTACTTAAGTAAAACAGGAACTATAAGTTTTTTGGAATTTTGCCTATTGTTCACAATCATTATGAAAGACAGTACTTAGAATTAGACAAACTTTAATGATCCACAAGGGAAATTGTTCCACGTTGACTTATATATATTTTTTGCATTCTAAATATTTATATTATTAAATAAATATTCTAAATGGACTGTTAACACGGACCACCAGTACAAGAAAGGACAGAGCAGGCTGTACTTCCTCAGGAGACTGCACTCCTTCAACATTTGTAGAAAACTCCTGTGGATGTACTACCAGTCTGTGGTTGCCAGTGTTCTGTTCTACATGGTAGTGTGCTGGGGGGGCAGTACATCTAAGAAGGACGGCTCCAGACTTGAGAAACTGATCAGGTGGGCCGGTTCTACAATCGGAATGAAACTGGACTCACTGGTGACGGTGGCAGAGAAGAGGACTGTGGACAAACTAGTGAGCATCCTGGATGATGCCAGTCACCCTCTGCATAGCGTTATCAGTAGCCAGAGGAGCCTGTTCAGTGCTAGACTCATTCATCCCAAGTGCAGGACTAATAGACTCAAAAACTCCTTTGTCCCACACGCCATTAGACTGTACAACTCCTCTCTGGGACGGGGGAAGGGGGGTATTAAGATGACAGGGGATGCAAAACATTAACAGTGCAATACGTTTTCATAACATGGTCACTACTGCCTACTTTGTCTTGTTATATTCTTATTTTACTGTTATATTGTTATTCCCATTGTTTTTATTCGTTTTTGTAATATTTCTCTATTTTGTTTCCTTTTAAACCCCCATTATTTACTTTTTACTTTTTTAAAAAAAAAATTGATCTCAACTCTGTACACTGCTGCTGGAATTTTAATTTTCCTGAAGGAACTCTCCTGAAGGAATCAATAAAGTACTATCTATCTATCTAACTATCTATCTATCAATCTATTAAATAAATGTGTTCAAAAGTCCGATTACAATGGAGCCTATGGTACTGTAGCTGTTCAATTCTGGCTGTAGAACCCCTAAAATACATCCAAACACCTCCATTGGGGTTTTATACACATGATGTAAGTATATATGTAATGTAGTAACAGGCACATTTATAATAACATTTAATATTTACGTATTTTGATCAATTTAAGCATCAATATTGACCTAGTGGTTAGAGTGTCCGCCCTGAGATCGGTAGTTTGTGAGTTCAAACCCCGGCCGAGTCATACCAAAGACTATGAAAAAACGGGACCCATTGCCTCCCTGCTTGGCACTCAGCATCAAGGGTTGGAATTGGGGGTTAAATCACCATAAATGATTCCCGGGCGCGGCACCGCTGCTTCCCACTGCTCCCCTCCCTTCCCAGGGAGTGATCAGGGGGATGGGTCAAATGCAGAGGACAAATTTCACACACTTAGTGTGTGTGTGTGACAATCATTGGTACTTTAAATTTTTATCACTGATTTATGCTCACTGCAGATTTTATGAAAGCCAACAAACCTAATAAAACATCACTTACCATGCAAGGTCTGATGTCATGAGGATGCAGACTGCTAGGATGTTCATATATTCCCATTTGGAAAAAAAATATCTCTTAATCCTCGCGAAGAAACAGGGTGCTGGGGATGAACAAGCGCTTTTCGTGTCTTTCTCTTAGGTTCCAGCTCCCAAATGGCAGTCAAAGTTTCCCAACTTGTCGGGTTACCTACTCAAACATCTCATGTACATGAAAATGCATAATTTATGATCTAGAATAAACCTACAGGGAGCAGGGAAGCGAGAAAGCAGCAGACCACTACTTCTGGTTTCCTTTGAGATTTTTTCCGGCCACATATCCGATAGGATTTTGATTTCCGAGCCATTACTTTGACAATATTTTAAGGAACTGACATTTTTTAATAACAAATAACTAAAGTAAACAAAATAACATCAATATACTGTATATGTAATCCTATTACATTTATAATTTATTGCAAATCAGATGTATTAAATTTGTGGTATTGAATGCTATAATTATTTTTGACAAAATGAAGTGACTAGTAGCTACAATAGCTGAAAAGAAACAAAAACTACTATTGGCTCCGGTTTAAGTTTGGCTCCGGTTTAAGTTATTTGTATGGAGGTAATTTGTGTCTGTATAACTTGTTGCTTTTTTGATATTTAATTTATGTACTTTGAGTGATTTTTTTAGTTTGAATAATGTGAACTGAATGAATGTTTACTTCATAAAATTATGAACATACAGCAAATTCCACATAGTGCTGCATTACCTGCCTCTTTGTAAGACCCGCGTCACATGACGTCAAACGTGACACCTCATTGGCTGGTTCTGAAAGAGGATCAATTGCTTCAGTCTTAATTTACTGGAAGTCGGGCAGTATGACTCGGTTGGTAGAGCCGCTATGCCAGTCACTGCAGTTGTGTCCTTGAGCAAGACACTTTGACCACCAAAATGTTAAACTGGGTCACTTGCTGTGCATGCATCTTTAAATTCTCTGTTTTTCAAAGTGTAGTAAACGACCTGTTTCAATATTCTTGCTGAAGGGATAAGACTGTATTTCCGATGCCTTGCATTTTCATATTGAGCTGGTTCAGATGTTCTGTCATATCCACGAGATAGTAAATCTTCAGGAGCCACTCAGTGTTAGCTAGCTCACGATGCCCGACGCCTTTCATTTAAAAAAAAAAGTCAGGATTTCGCTCAGGCATGCCGCAGAGCGGCTGAGCACCTTCCCTCTTGACAACCAACGTATATTGCTGTGCAAAAGCAGACCAGGATATTTATTCCCAACTTCATCCTGCAGTGTTTTAAATTGGCGATCATTTAAAGCTCGGGAACAATAAAGTTGACCACTCGAATGACCAGCGATATCACCTCACCAAGCTGCTCGCCATACATATGAGATCAAAGCGCCTCCTGATGTAGAATGCAATGAAAACTTGGGATGGGTCTATCTTCATGTTCACGAAGAAGCACTACAAATCCTTTGTTTATCCCACCATTCACAGAGCACCATCCATACACACCGAAACAAGTTTATCCATCGTTAGATTTTTTTCCTTAACGAACTCAATGAAAGACATGAATAAATCCTCTCCTCTTGTTGTCCCTTTCATTGGCAAAACAGCAAAACTTTCCTCACGCGGAATTTTACCGCCAACAGACTGTGCAATCACACTGAACTGCGCTAAATGGCTTACATCAGTTGACTCATCCAAAACGAGGGAAAAGAATGGCGCTGCATTTATGTGTTTCACTTGTGTGTCCTCCACTTGATTTGCCATCATGATGGTATGATCGTGAAGAGTTCTTGCTGACTGAGGCATGTCTTTTATTGGTTTGATGATGTTGTCCTTATGCGAAAAGTCGTTAAAAAGTTAATTGGCCACATGAAACATGAATGTTTGGGCATAGTCGGCATCTATGAATGGCTTTCCGTTCCTCACTATTGCTAAAGAACCAGCAAAGCTAGCCGAATTGAAGTCACCTTGTCGGGTCCATACACGGAGTTGCTGCTGATTAGCTTGCTCTATGTACTGTAGCTCTTGGCATTTTTTCCTCCTGCTGTCCGCTGCTGGATATATCGATGCAAAAATAGCATGGCGTGTGTCGAAGTGCCGCTTTACGTATATTTGAACGTTTCATCGATTTAATTTTATCATTGCATATTAGACACACCGCAGAACCTGCTCTTTCCACAAAGGCAAATTCCTCTGTCCATTCCTCCTGAAATGTGAAGTACTCATCTTTTTTTCTTTTCGCCAACTTCTTTGTCGAAGCGGTTTGTGCTGCACGAACTAGCTAGCTAGCTAAAAGAGGGGGAGTTTACTTCTTAACCTGACGATGACCTGTGGGGCGACCGCATCATCCAATAAAAATATAGGACCCTTCTATACCTCGAAGGACAGATAGGTTTGCCTGAGTCTTGAACAGGTGCGGTTGAAAACGGATTGATGGATTAGAATGCATGAGAATGTTTTATATTTTGAACATCATTTTTAACACTGACTTCCGGCGGAATTATTAATTACTTATAGTTTTAAGCAATGTCAGCTAAGATTTATTTGAAAGCCAGATGTAGTCGTCAAAAAAGCCACATCTGGCTCGCGAGCCATAGGTTTCTTACCCCTGCTGTAGCGGTTAGTTTTTTGTCTCGTCCTGCTTGTTGTGTGTGTGTGTGTGTGTGTAGCATGCTGAGCCATTCCTTTTCCTTGAGTCCTCTAGTGATAATGCAACGTGGAAGAAACCTAGTTAGTTTTCCACCATGGCAGTGAGGATTAGTATCTTAGAAGCGGCTCCCCATTGTCGATACACGACGCGTTCATGAGAGCTTGCTCTCAAATTCGAGACGGTATTCTGGCAAGACATGCACCCTCCTGAAGTTATTGCAACTTCTGCATGTGTGTAACAAGGAATATGGGAATGGAATTGTGTCTCCTTAAACGTGCATCCTTTTGAAGGAATCTTTTTTCATGCGAGTTCGATTTTTCATCTAGCTGTGGTAAAGATCAGTTTAAAAATGATATTTGATGATCACAATCGGGACATCTGTGTTGACTACGCTTAAAATATATCCAAATTTAATTTCTGTCATCTTGAGAAGATAAATGACTGCTTAAATGTGAATGTGTACCTGTCTTTTTGTGATATGTAATATGCCTCAAGTGGTTGTGAGTTAAAACATCTTTTTTCCCATTGTTTTTTTGCTTCCAGCTGCTCCTCAACCTCCTTGAAGAGAGTGCTTGTGACCCCACCACGCTCTCAGTTGGTGTTCCCACCCTGCTGAGTGTATGTCAGGGTATCCTCTCATCTTCTGTTGTCTCCTCTATCTTCACCACCAAATACGAACTCATGGTCAGTCTCACGGTCAAGGTTTGCTCCTTCACATGCCTTCAACTGCAGCAAGCTTCACTTGCAGGATCTCATCAGCCTGAACCCACAACAGACACTGTGAGTGACTTCTCCCCTCAAAGTGATAGCACCCCTAAGCCGGAGTTAGAGGAGGACAAGCCAAAGCAAAATGACCTCTCAGCTCATTTATTTGAGTTGTTGCTGCAGGTTTTAACGGCATATTTATCAGTTCAGCGCCAGCAAGCCAATCCGAATAGGGTCTGGACTTTGGTAACCAGCCAGATGATCCAGCCGTTAGTGCTCCTCAGACACATGCTCACATCTGTTGACTATGTTCCTTCCCACACAAATCTGTGTGTCAGTCAGCAGCTCTGCAGAGATCTGCGTGTTAAGATAGACGCCATTCTTCAGTTTTCTCTCTTCTCTGCTGAGCACCTGGCATCCTACAAGGAGGATTTGCTTCCTTCAAGGGAGGTTTCCAAGAAACGTGGCACCCCTTGGACAAAAAGCCCCTTAAGGCCTGCCAATGATTTGATTTGCAAACTTGTTTCCTGTGATCCGCCGCTCCCCTATTCTGTGATGTCAAACACCATACCGCTGCTGTTTAAGTTCTTTCTGGAAAGCTACAGGAAAACTCGAGGAGAAAACGAGGAAGATCAGAGGATGCTGTGTTTTAGTTTCCTCACGCGATTGGTTCCTGCTTTAGATCTGTCCCCCTCCAGCTCGTCCGGTTCCCCAGAAAGCTGGAGTCTGGCCCTGCTAGCTACGGAATCACTGCTCAGCCAGGTGCTGTCTGCGGATATTTACAACGTGACATCAGACAAAATAAGACACAGAGAGGTCCAGCTGAAATTTTACAGAAGCCTCGTACAAATCTTCTTCAATCAGGCCCAGCCAAGGTAAATAACAGTTTTCTAACTTCTAGTTAATGTTAGAGCTAAAATCTGTTGTTCAGCAGGTAATATTGTGATTTATCACATCTTTTAGCATACCTGCGTGGTACCGCTGTTTGAAGGTGCTACTGGGTCTCAACCACCTGATTCTTGAACCAGACCTGGACAAGTTGTTATCCTCAGCCTGGGTTGCTGCTGAATGTATGGACACACGAGTCCAACGGGCCAGACAGGTATTGATCATGTCCTTTGTTTTATTATAACAACGTTAATGTAGAATATAACCACCAAGCGGTACAGTTTAGTTCAATTTGTTACAGCAAAAAACCTCTGATATGACTTGCATTTTTGTGAGAGGATAACTATCGGGTGATATCATAGCATACCAGTTACATTTGACCAAAATTAGAGATGAGTGATATGGCCATGTACAGTTTATTGCAACCTCTTGTAAAAACTATATATATCATGATATACAAAACCCAAAACTAATAAAGTTGGCATGTTGTGTAAATTGTAAATAAAAACGAATACAATGATTTGCAAATCCTTTTCAACCTATATTTAATTGAATCGACTGCAAAGACAAGACACTAAACATTCGAACTGGTAAACTTTATTTTTTTGCAAATATTTGCTCATTTGGAATTTGTTGCCTGCAACATGTTTCAAAAAAGCTGGCGTAAGTGGCAAAAAAGACTGAGGAAGTTGAGGAATGCTCATCTAACACTTATTTGGAACATCCCACAGGGGAACAGGCTAATTGTTCATCAAATCATCAAAAGGTTCAGAGAATCTGGAGAAATCACTGCACGTAAGCGGCAAGACCGGAAACCAACATTGAATGCCCGTAACCTTCGATTCCTTAGGCAGTACTGCATCAAAAAGTGACATCAGTGTGTAAAGGATATCACTACTTGGGCTCAGGAACACTTCAGAAAACCACTGTCAGTAACTGCAGTTTGTGGCTACATCTGTAAGTGCAAGTAAAAACTGTACTATGAAAGCCATTTACTAGCAACACCCAGAAACGCCGCTGGCTTTGCTGGGCTCGAGTTCATTTAAGATGGACGGATGCAAAGCGGACAAGTTTTCTGTGGTCTGATGAGTCCAAATTTCAAATTGTTTTTTGAAACTGTGGACGTCGTGTCTTCCGGACCAAAGAGGAAAAGGACCATTCAGATTTTTTTAGGCGCAAAGTTCAAAAGCTAAGCATTTGTGATGGTATGAGGGTGTATTAGTGCCCAAGGAAACCTAAACATCTGTGAAGGCACCATCAATGCTGAAAGGTACATACAGGTTTTGGAGAAACATATGTTGCCATCCAAGTAACGTCTTTTTCAATCAATCAATCAATCAATGTTTACTTATATAGCCCTAAATCACTAGTGTCTCAAAGAGCTGCACAAACCACTACGACATCCTCGGTAGGCCCACATAAGGGCAAGGAAAACTCACACCCAGTGGGACATCGGTGACAATAATGACCCAGTGGGACGTCGGTGACAATGATGACTATGAGAACCTTAGAGAGGAGGAAAGCAATGGATGTCGAGCGGGTCTAACATGATACTGTGAAAGTTCAATCCACAATGGATCCAACACAGTCGCGAGAGTCCAGTCCAAAGCGGATCCAACACAGCAGCGAGAGTCCCGTTCACAGCGGAGCCAGCAGGAAACCATCCCAAGCGGAGGCGGATCAGCAGCGCAGAGATGTCCCCAGCCGATACACAGGCGAGCAGTACATGGCCACCGGATCGGACCGGACCCCCTCCACAAGGGAGAGTGGGACATAGAAGAAAAAGAAAAGAAACGGCAGATCAACTGGTCTAAAAAGGGAGTCTATTTAAAGGCTAGAGTATACAAATGAGTTTTAAGGTGAGACTTAAATGCTTCCACTGAGGTGGCATCTCGAACTGTTACCGGGAGGGCATTCCAGAGTACTGGAGCCCGAACGGAAAACGCTCTATAGCCCGCAGACTTTTTTTGGGCTTTGGGAATCACTAATAAGCCGGAGTCCTTTGAACGCAGATTTCTTGCCGGGACATATGGTACAATACAATCGGCAAGATAGGATGGAGCTAGACCGTGTAGTATTTTATACGTAAGTAGTAAAACCTTAAAGTCACATCTTAAGTGCACAGGAAGCCAGTGCAGGTGAGCCAGTACAGGCGTAATGTGATCAAACTTTTTTGTTGTTGTCAAAAGTCTAGCAGCCGCATTTTGTACCAACTGTAATCTTTTAATGCTAGACATGGGGAGACCCGAAAATAATACGTTACAGTAGTCGAGGCGAGACGTAACAAACGCATGGATAATGATCTCAGCGTCTTTAGTGGACAGAATGGAGCGAATTTTAGCGATATTACGGAGATGAAAGAAGGCCGTTTTAGTAACGCTTTTAATGTGTGACTCAAAGGAGAGAGTTGGGTCGAAGATAATACCCAGATTCTTTACCGTGTCGCCTTGTTTAATTTTTTGGTTGTCAAATGTTAGAGTTGTATTATTAAATAGAGTTCGGTGTCTAGCAGGACCGATAATCAGCATTTCCGTTTTTTTGGCGTTGAGTTGCAAAAAGTTAGCGGACATCCATTGTTTAATTTCATTAAGACACGCCTCCAGCTGACTACAATCTGGCGTGTTGGTCAGCTTTAGGGGCATGTAGAGTTGGGTGTCATCAGCATAACAGTGAAAGCTAATACCGTATTTGCGTATGATGTCACCTAGCGGCAGCATGTAGATGCTGAAGAGTGCAGGGCCAAGGACCGAACCCTGGGGAACTCCACACGTTACCTTAACGTAGTCCGAGGTCACATTGTTATGGGAGACACACTGCATCCTATCAGTAAGATAAGAGTTAAACCAAGACAGGGCTAAGTCTGACATACCAATTCGTGTTTTGATACGTTCTAATAAAATATTATGATCGACGGTATCGAAAGCAGCGCTAAGATCGAGGAGCAGCAACATAGATGACGCATCAGAATCCATCGTTAGCAAAAGATCATTAGTCATTTTTGCGAGGGCTGTCTCCGTGGAGTGATTTGCCCTGAAACCGGATTGAAAGGTTTCACATAGATTGTTAGATGCTAAGTGTTCATTTAACTGCTCCGCAACAATTTTTTCAAGGATTTTTGAAATAAAGGGAAGGTGAGACACCGGTCGGTAGTTTACCATGAAGTCAGGATCGAGGTTAGGTCTTTTAAGAAGAGGATGAATAACCGCTTTTTTGAATGCTAGGGGAACAGTGCCCGAGGAGAGTGATAAGTTTATAATATTTAGCACTGATGGACCTAATAATACAAAGAGCTCCTTGATCAGTTTCCCAGGAAGAGGGTCAAGTAAACACGTTGTCTGTTTTATTCCATTTACACGTTGTAACAATTCCTCTAATGTTATTTCCTCAAAACGAGAGAAACTATTTTGGAGGGCAGTATCCGCCGTATATACCATCGTATCAGTGTTAATAGAACCCCGTTGTAGCTGGGACGTATTGTCTTTAATCTCCTTTCTAATGACTTCAATTTTCTTACTAAAGAATTGCATAAAGTCATCAGCTGAGTGGGTTGAGCTACTGCAAGGGGTCCCTTGTTGGGTTAGCGGTGCTACCGTACTAAACAAATTTAGGATCGTTTTTATTACGGTGGATGAGATTTGAGTAATATTTAGCTTTAGCTAAGGTAAGCATGTGTTTATAAGTTATTAAACCATCACTCCATGCTTGATGGTGCACCTCAAGTTTAGTTGTGCGCCATTTGCGTTCCAGCTTTCTACATAATAATTTCTGAGCTCTAGTTCTTCTGTAAACCACGGTGTGCGCTTTTTTGGAGCCTTTTTTAACTTTAGCGGTGCTATGTTATCAATGGTTTCGTGCAGGGCGTGGTTAAAGTTGTTAGTGAGGTTATCAATAGAGCCCACATACTTTGGGAATGGTGCCATTACCGAGGGCATTAGGTCAGCAAGAGTTGTCGTTGTGGCCGTATTAATGTTGCGGCTGCTATAGCAGTTATTATTATTAGTTTGACGAACATGCGTCTGAACCTCGAATTTTATAAGGTAATGATCGGACAATACTTTAGTATACGGGAGTATCGTAACTTTGGAAACGGTGATACCCCTGACAAGCACTAGGTCTATCGTATTACCGTTGCGATGCGTGGGTTCATTTATTATTTGTGTGAGACCACAGCTACCAATTACAGTCTGGAGCGCTGCGCACGGTGGGTCCGATGGGGTATTCATATGGATATTAAAGTCCCCCATTATGATTATATTATCGGCGTGTGTCACTAGATCAGCAACGAACTCTGAGAATTCATTGATAAAGTCCGAATAGGGCCCTGGGGTGCGGTAGATAACAGCCAGGTGTAGAGGCAGCGGTGTGACAGACCTCATAGTAAGCACCTCAAACGATTTATATTTATTATTTATGTTGGGACTAAGGTTAAAGTTTTCGTTGTATATTAGTGCGACCCCCCGACCCCTTTTAAGCGGACGGGCAATATGCGCATGTGTAAAGTTAGGAGGACATGCCTCATTTAGCGCAAAAAAGTTGTTTGGTTTAAGCCAGGTTTCGCTGAGACCGATGACGTTAAGATTGTTGTCTCTGATAATATCATTAACTAACAACGTTTTGGGAGACAATGATCTTATGTTTAAAAAACCTATATTATAGGTAGTGGGCTGTTTTAGGGAGTTTTTGATCAAATTATTCGTAGTAGCAATATTAATAATGTTGTGTTTATTATGCCCAGTGCATTTAGTATAATTACGACCATATCTAGGAATTGATACGACAGGAATTTTCCGATTGTTTGATTGTTGCTTTGATAAACTGCACGCATCATGGTTAGCCACCTCAGTAACGGGAATTTTCCGATTGTTTGTTTGTTGCTTTGATAAACTGCACTCATCATAGTTAGCCACCTCAGTAAAACACATGTCCAACTCTGAAACACTCAAAGCAGAAAAAACTTGTTCTAATTTAACTGACTCCTTACCCAGACCAGTAGTCTCGCATTTTCCATTTAAATCCGTCTTCAGGATGGAGGGAAGTGGTGTTCTGTGGGGATTAGCCTTCTGCTTTGTTTTTAGCCCCGCTCGGCATCCGCGTTTCCGATCACACCGCTGGCGTCTGCTCCGTAGACGGCCCCCGCTGCTACTAGACTCCCCTGCTTCACAGGCCGCTGGATGTAGCCGCCGACGTATTCCCATGCTAGTTAGCACGTTTAGCACGCATTTCATGGACGCCGCTGCTTATTTTATTTACCAAGTCAATTCCAAGCCACATTCTGAACATGTTACAACAGTGTGGCTTTGTAATAATATAATGTGGGTACTAGACTGGCCTGCCTGTAGTCTAGACCTGTCTACCATTGAAAATGTGTGGCGCATTGTTAAGCGTAAAATACGACAACAAAGATCTCGTACTGTTGAACAATTAAAGTTGTACATCAAGCAAGAATGGGAAATAATTCCATCTGAAAAGCTTAAAAAATTGGTCTCCCAAACCTTTACTGAGTGTCGTTAAAAGGAAAGGCCATGTAACATGGTGGCAAAAATGCCCCTGTGCCAACTTTTTTGCAATGTGTCTCTGCCATTAAATTCTAAGTTAATGACTATTTGCAAAAAAAATTAAAATAAATTCTCAGTTCGAACATTAAATAGCTTGTGTTTGCAGTTTATTCAGTTGATTATAAGTTGAAAAGGATTTGCAAATGATTGTATTCTGTTTTTATTCATGATTTACACAACATGCCAACTTCACTGGTTTTGTTTTTTGTATTAGTCATAAATTACAATACAACAATTTAAAACTGGTTTACAAAGGCTTCTAATATGGCTGGTGGTGTACACTTTGCAGTAATATATTGCGTAATTTCCGGTTGTATTATTTTCTGCTCGGTTTTATCAAGTGCTGCCCTGCACACTTTACTTGGAATGGTTACTAGTTTTTTGTAATGATCGGCTCATTTCTTTTTTCCATACGATTCGACTTAATTTGATACTTTGGAATAAAGATTCGATTCCAAATGATTCTCAATTATAAATCAATACTTTTTAAATAATAGTGGGTGCCAGTTCGATGATTAACTACCTTCCTTCATAAAATAGATAAACACCACAGATAAATGTCGATATTACTTAAAAGAAAACTGGTTTTGTTAAATAGAATTCTACCCAAACATTTGGTAAAGTCAAAAACAAATAAAGCAACAAGATAAGTATCCAAAGTAAATCTGTACAGCAGATCACATGGGCATCTACATCAACAATTTGATTTGCCTTACTGGCTGGAGTCGACAAATAAAAAAATAAAAAATAGGTTTTTTGAATTTTTTTAATTGCTTAGGAATCGTTACAAGTAAGAATGGCGATTCATTCAAAGATCAATTTTTTTTGACACCCCTACTGTTTACATTCAAGAGCTGGAGCTTAGTGTTTAGCATGGCTTCTTGTATCCTCTTGTGGTGTGTAGTGTAGCATGGTTAGCTACTCCTCGATCTGCATACCTAATCAAATTTGCTATTCGCTGGGGTTAAGTTCCAATAAACCACAAACCGGAAAAACAACGCAAATAATGGGTGCATCCAGAAAAAGCTCTTGAGTATGCCTACTATTACTACCGGTACTCTACACCAGGGGTGCAGGAAATTGGTCCCAAATTTGATGTATAAGATAGTTTCCCAAATGTAATGCTTATTAACACTGACCGCTTTAAGGCTCACACAATTATTGATGGAATGTCCACAAAAGTAACTAGCCACCTAGAAGAAAAAGATCTTTGTCACAGGTACAACTTATATACATCAAAATTTTGTCTCTGCATTTGAGCCATCGTCTTTTGAGAACCAGTGGGCAGCCATCTTGTAGCGCCCCGAGGCCGTATCTGGCTCGTTGTGTTTCAGCTTCTTGGTCGGTAAAGTTTCCCTGTGTTGCCAATACAGACGTAGACGTAGTATCCTGCCCAAGGACACAACAGCAACGATTGGGATGTTGACAGGATTAGGCAAAATTTTTACTCTTTACTCACAGTATGCTAAAAATCACCTGACTGTGTTTGGCCTGTGGCACATTGGCATATTTTCACTTTGACCCTGGGAGAATAAAGTTTCGGCACCCCTACTGTAAACCTTATCATAGGACTGCCCTATTTATCAAACACAACTTAAAATTGGTTTTACATATTAAGAAAGCCGTTAGTCATATAGTATCCAGTAAGTACTTGCAATACATGCAGTTACACAACATCACATCTTGTCAAAGCATTTTCATGCTGAGAAATGTTAAGTAAAATGACTTTTGAGAAGGCACCTCCTGCTGGATTCATTGTTGCAGCAATTTTTCTTTTTACTTTTTTTTTCTTTACCTTGTGGATAGCGTCATCCAACTGGAGTTGGGTGACATGGACAATATAGGATATACATTTGATAAATTTGAGCGTTGATGGAGCTTTTAATACTATAATCCTGACGATTTTGGCGCCGCCAGGGTCATTTCTGTGAATCGTTTAAATCCGGGGAGAAACTTATAGGGGGGGTTAGGTACTTGTGTTTTTTGTCCCTGCGTTGACCAAGTTATCAGTACAAGGCAGAGAATTCCCGCGAAAAATATAATGCCAATGTGTGAAGGCACCAGATTGGCTAGCTCTACTATCAGCTGACATTAACCAATGACATTGCCCGTTATAGGCGTCTGCACGCGTCGTTTGCCGACAATATCTAGTCCCTAAACCTCAATTATTGTGAGCATTTCTGAACTAGTATTCTGTTTATATTGGTTGTGTTTATCGGCTACTAGTCTGGAAATAAAACACAGTAGCTCTCAATTAACATGTTTCTTTATTGACAAAACAGTTTCAGACATGGTTAATCTTATTCAAGATAGGAATGCTTCATTAGCAAAAGATATCAATAAGGGCGTGAGAAACAAGTGGAACTGGGCATTGCTCGATATATTTATCAAACTGAAGGTGAAAATTACCAACAATATCGTAAAAGTAGACCAACTGATCAGCGATTTCATTGCAAAGTGCGATGAACCGGGACGTGCTCAGTGCTTATATTGCAAGGACATTGTGAACTATGGATCTCGGGGAAAGGTGTCACTCTTAGACCACGCGAAATCGGCAAGGCATCTAAGTAAAGTGAGTTTACAGAGAAGAATTCTGGTTAATCCATTTGAAGGCCTATTTTTGTCTATAATCCAAAAGTGTGCAAGAATTTGATATATGTGTAAACTTGTATACATACATTTTTATCACATGAAACATTTTTATGAAAATATTTGCTAATAAATGTGAAATTTTGGTCAGGATAATATTGTCAGATTTTGACTCAAAATAGCAGGAAATGCATCCTAAGCTAACATAGATCTCAACATTTTTCTGGGGGGATGCCCCAGACCCCCTTAGCTGTGCGGCCTTCCGCAAAGCGGTGTTTTAGGATTGAAAACATTTCAGCTGATTTTGTAAATCTTCTTTCCCATTCCTGTATAATTATATTGTCATAATGCATGTTAATGACACATTCTAGCCATGTCTGTAGATTTGACAGCGACAAGTGAACTGCTGCATCCTCGAAACAATGTCGTGTTTTCACTGGCGGCTAATGTCCCTCCACAGTGCAAAGCCACTTTTAAGTCAGTAATATATTACGTTTCCTACAAATATCATTCCAGGAGGACGAGGAATCGTTAAAAATGCAATACTACACACTGTAGGAGGATATGCTAACCGCAAGCTGGAGCCCTTGAATGTCGTAACAAGGTGTGCAAATTGATGCAAATATCGACAATTCCGATACCACTTAGTATAGTATCAAGTCGATACCACAGTTTTTAAATCGATTTTGATTTTTTTTTTTTTTTTTTAGTATGACATTTTTTTTTGTTCTATGTATTGTTACATACTCAGGAAATAAGTTCCTGCTTACAGAAGGGCTTTAAGGGCAAAATCCAACAAATTTAAATCAGAGCCAATAATCGCTCAAAATAAAAATAAAAAAAATGATATGGTACACCCCCATCCTGTGTTTTAGTCTGGTTATAATTGTGATCAAAATTGTAATCATTCAATGATCTTGAAAATTTGATGTATCAGTACCAGCATTGGTATATTAAGCCTCTGTAATTACTTGGTATTGGATACATACCCACATTTGTAGTATTTCCCAAAACGTATGTAAAGTATCAAGAATGCATGTTTTATTATATTTTAACAAAAGTGTAGGTAGGACCATGTTACAAAATAAAGTTACCAGATATTAACAGGAAATTGGCAAGTAGAATAATACTAATTTTGAGAAAATAATATAACTGGAATTTATGTATTATGTTGGGCTGCAACTCACGATTAATTTGATAATTGTCATGCACAATAGCAATAATTTTTCTTAGGGGAGTTTCAAGCCTGGCTATTACCTATTCCAACCATTCTGCAATGTTGGATGCTGAATGTCTTTCCTCTAGTGGAGTGGTTCTTAACTTTGGAGGTACCGAACCCCACCAGTTTAATATGCGCATTCACCGAACCCTTCTTTAGTGAAAAATAAAAAAATATTTTTTTCAAATTCAAGACATAGGTACATGTTTTTTTTACTGGTGCACAAAATGAACCGTGCATGAATATCACCTTGTTCAAAGAACAAAACCAACACAGTGCATAAACTCACAACAAATTACACACCTGCAAATCAGTGGGACTTCTGCTGTTGCCTTTGAGAGACCAGTTCAGATATGCTTTACTTCACCTTGGCAAGTGTCACTCTCATGTCATTCTCACAGCAAAGTCTGTTCCTTTTCTTCGTTTTTATTTCCAGCATCCTCGAAAATGATTGCTCGCAAAGATATATTGTAACATATGGTATAAAAAACTCCAGGGCTTTCTTAGCAATAACTGGATACTTTTCCATTTGTTGACACCAAAACGTTGAGAGCGTTGTTGTTCTGAAGAGTTGCTGTTGAACCTGCTGGCTCTGCTGAATTTCAATGATTTTGTCGAGGTGTTCATCATTGACATCTGCTGTCTCAACAGCAAACGTGAACAGCTGTCTCACCCATGCTGGATATGACTCTCTTGTATGGAAGTATCTGTCGAGAGACTTTGCAAGCTCATCTAAGTGCGTAGCAATTGTTTGCTTCAGTTCCATGGGTACAGAAATGTCTCCGTATCCAGACACATCTTCGATCTTACTTACACAGTCGTCCAGAAGGGGAAAGTTTGTGAAGTTATTGTTCTCTGTTCGTCGTTTCCATGACAGTAGATTTTTTTTAAAAACCTTCAGGTTTTCTTCCGCTTCCATGATGTTGACTCCACCACCCTGCATCTACTGATTGAGATGATTGAGAGCTGTGAAAATATCAGCCATGTATGCTAAAATGAGAATGAACTCAGAATTTTTGAAGCGATCTGCATGACAATGTTGGTGTTCTCGCAAAAACAGGGCTAATTCCACACACGCATGGCAAAAACACGATTCAGCACCTGTCCCCGGGATAACCACCGAACATTAGAATGGTACAGAAGTACCTCGAATTCAGAGCCAATTTCTTTACACAGCTCACTGAAGATGCGGTGCCTCAGAGCACTATTTTGCACATAGTTCACACGTTCCACTACAGTTTTTAATACTTCTGCCATTTTTGGAGGCAAGGTTTTTGTTGCCAACACATGCATGTGCAGAATACAATGCGTGACAATGATGTGTGGTGCATCGGCTTTTACTAGCGCACCTAAACCAGACTTTCTTCCCAGCTCGACTGGAACTCCGTCCGTACAAACTGCAGAAACCATATCCCAGGAAAGATTCTTGTCGCTGAAGAAGTCACCCACAAGTTTCTTCACATCAATTGCCTTAGTTGTTGTTGTAAGAGGCTTACAAAATTTAAATTCTTCTTTTATCATGTTGTCTTTCACATAGCACACATAAACCGCAAGCTGGCTTAGATTAGAAACGTCTGTGGACTCGTCGAGTTGAAGGCTGAATTTTGCCAGGCTTGAAATCAGATCTGCGACTACTTGAGCCAAGATGTCTTTTACTCATATACTCTATTCCAGTGGTTCTCAACTTTTTTTCAGTGATGTACCCCCTGTGAACATTTTTTTTAACTCTAGTACCCCCTAATCAGAGCAAAGCATTTTTGGTTGGAAAAAAAGAGATAAAGAAGTAAAATACAGCACTATGTCATCAGTTTCTGATTTATTAAATTGTATAACAGTGCAAAATATTGGTCATTTGTAATGGTCTTTCTTGAATTATTTGGAAAAAATATATAAAAATAACTAAAAACTTGTGATTCAATTATAAATAAATATTTCTACACATAGAAGTAATCATCAGCTTAAAGTGCCCTCTCTGGGGATTGTAATAGAACATGAACTTAATTCTAGACATTTCTTCACAAAAAAGAAATCTTTAACATCAATATTTATGGGACATGTCCACAAAAAATCTAGCTGTCACGACTGAATATTGCATTGTTGTATTTGTTTTCAGTTTATGAACTTACATTCATATTTTGTTGAAGTATTATTCAATAAATATATAATTATAAAGGATTTTTGAATTGCTGCTATTTTCAGAATGTTTTTAAAAAAAAAAAATCTCACGTACCCCTTGGCATACCTTCAAGTACCTCCAGGGGTACGCGTACCCCCGTTTGAGAACCACTGCTCTATTCTCTTGCTGATGGTGTCATTTGAAAGAGGAATTTCGGAGAATTTACCTTCGGCCGCTGTTCTGAATATCAGATTCGCCATCTTTAACGCAACTGGTTTTATGAGTATTTCACCAATGGTGTGTGGCTTGCCTTGCTTTGCAATCAGGTAAGCATCTTCGTACGATGCTGTGAGGAACGGTTTCTTAATGGGTACAAATCCAAAAGCAGGCAGAGTGGCTTTTTCATCGAATCTGTCTCTCTTCGATTTGAATTCAGCAAGCGTTGTGTTCTTGTATTCCCCATCTTCATGCAGGTTCATGAAGTGTTCCTCTAGTTTTGCCGGTGCGAGACTAGAGTGGCTCAACTTGACATTGCAAATCGTGCTGCTCGACATAGGATGGATTAAAATATCAACAAATAAATCACATAACGTACTACCACGACAGTCACATGTTGACTACGGAGTGTACTAAATTCCCCGCAGCACTGATTGGCCAATCAATGTATTACCTGCAACCAGTAATGGCCAAGCGGGGCGTGTCATCACGAATGGACAGTCCCACGTTGATTACGGAGTGTAATAAATTCCCCGCTGCACTGATTGGCCAAGCAATGTATTGTAATAATCCCAGTAATTTAGGCTCATACTTCTTCTTTATTTGTCTTGTCTTTATTGTACAAGATGCAATTTAACCACACAACAGCTCCAATGTGCGTCTCTCCTCTTTTCCGGCAAAACTCGAATCCCCACTTCCTATCAACAATGGCACTTCCCCGGAAGTCCCGCCCCCCAACCAAAGCCATTGGCTAACACCCCGTAGCCAACCGCTACATCATCATCTGCAGCCAGTGATGGCCAAGCGGGGCGTGTCATCACGAATTGACACAATGAGTTGGGTGTGTCTTGCTCTCCGCGGCAGAAGCTCCGCCGAACCCCTGAAACCGACTCATCGAACCCCTAGGGTTCGATCGAATCCCGGTTAAGAACCACTGCTCTAGTGGCATGGTCGTAAGGCAGATTGACTTAATGTTTCATTCGTCTCCAATGTAGTGGCATGTATTGCCAAGGTGGCTACACTTGTCCACACATCAGGAGTGAGAGCAATTTTGTTCTGGGTGGCTTTTATGTCAGTTTACACTGCATGGAATGTCTGCTCCTACTTCCTCTCCATCAGTTTGGTTAAATGGTTCCTCGAGGGAAGAGTGTAACCAAGGTCGAGGACGTGAATCATTTGTCTAAAACATTCATCCTCCACCATTGATAGTGACCTCATGTCAGTTACCAACATATTCAGGATAGCATCAGTCAATGCAGCCGTTTGCCATGGTGTGCAGACCTTCTTTTGTACCAAGTCACTAATGCTGGCTTGTTTCTTTCTGAAATGAGAGAAACCATATTAGGATTGCACAAATCTCATCATTCACATGTAACTCAATACTTACCCAGTTGATTTGATTAATAAATAAATCTGAGGTAAAGACATACGCCACCACATAAAAAAAAACAGCGTAATTAAATAAATGGACATTGGAGTTGCAGAATACACCAATAAAAACACAGAAATGTAACTCATCAGATCAGAACTGGACCACTTTAATCCATTTTGAAACCAATCTAAAATATTTCTGTCCGTTACGTTTATTTCAAAATTGGTAAACATGCGTTTTCTCTCTCAAAACGGAGTCAAATGTGCCGGAGACACATTATCAGCCCCGCGTTGCAACAAAGACATAACGTTAACGTTACTCACAAAAAAGCTGAACTTATGAATGCCTGTTGCGACTCAAATCACAGAAAATGAAGTCGTCGCACCATCCAAAAAGTTCCTAACACTCTGAAAGTTAATACACAACAGCTGATGCTCACTTCCTTAAAAAAAATCTCCTCGTTAACAAAAGATTAAAATCACACAAAAACGGACACAACGGATCAATATACTCGGACTATGGACTTAAAAAAGTTACGTACCATGAGTGCTTCCCTTCATCCATGGCTCCTCTTCAGGTGCTCCCGAAGCAATGTTGTCCTTCCGTGCCACGCGAGGTACATGCTGCATGTTTTGAAGTAAACTGTCTTCTTTGAAGTCTTTAAAGTAAAGTGATCCGACACTTTGGACGACTTAAGTCGTACACTTTTCTCCATTGAAACAATAACCTCGAGAAGTTTCTCCGCTGAACTGTCCGTACTGTTTCCTTTTGCCATTTTTCGAATGTTTCCAGGCAAAAGAGACGGCGTGGTCACGTGAGCTGCACATGACACTTTAGGGCTGGCTCACTGCCACCACATGAGACGTGCATGCGCATAGCATAGATCCAAGGGATCGATGACTAAATTAATCGCCAACTATTTCAAAATCGATTTAATCGATTAGTTGTTGCAGCCCTAGTAATTTGTTACTTCTATGACCTTCTATCGCTCGGCTGTCTAGGGCCTGCTGACGTACTGCGTAACAGTGTGGTACGCCAGCTGCACTGAAGCAGACAAACAGGCAATTCAGAGGGTCATGAAGTCTGCACAAAAAAATCATCGGCTGCCCCCTCCCCTCCCTAAATGATTTATACAACTCCCGTTGCCTCAACAGAGCAAAAAGCATCACCAAAGACCGCACACACCCTGGCTTCCACCTGTTCGACCTGCTACCATCGGGCAGGCGCTACAGGTGCATCAGAGCCAGAACAAACAGGCTCAGAGACAGCTTCTTTCCCAGAGCTGTCACCATGTTGAACTCTAACTTAAAATAATACTAATTCACCTCTATACAATTTCCTTCCCTAACACCCTACTGTGCAATACTACCTTCGAGTGCAATACGTCCGACACTGATTCTTATTTATTACTTCGGTACTCTTGTCTTGTTCTGTATATAGTACAGTATTTTGTATTTCTATAGTGTTTTGTATATTGTACAGGATTGCTTATTATTTTAATTGGATAGTAGTCTGTTTATTTCAATTGTTAGTTTTTCCTTAATTACCAGTTGTTAACTTTTTTTACCCCATATTTGTTCCCACTACCGCACCTTAAGTTGGAGTCCTTTATCTTGTTATATGCAAATATAATTACATTAAAATCCATTCTATACTATTCTATTCTATTCTGCATATGTCAAAAGCCAAATTAGGAACCTTTGTAATGTTCAGCTTTTTGAAATGGTTCTATTACATTTTATATATTCCAATTAATATATTGTGATATATATCGTTATCACAGGAAGCTGCACTATATTGTGATATAGCTTTTATGCCATATTGCCCATTCCTACATCAAACCACTTTCTATTCAAGCTGCCAGAGTAAAAAAAAAAAGTTTACCATTTAAAGCAGAGAAAATAAATTAATATGCAAGGTCGCAATTGGTGAAATGCAAAAAAAGCGAGGATGTTCTGTCTGCAAGCAATAGTACCTGAAAGTAAAGTCGGTATAGCGGTATAGCTCTGTTGGCAGAGCGGCCGTGCCAGCAATTTGAGGGTTCCAGGTTCCAGCCCCGCTTCTGACATCCTAGTCACTGTCGTTGTGTCCTTGGGCAAGACACTTTTCCCACCTGCTCACAGTGCCACCCACACTGGTTTAAATGTAACTTAGATATTGGGTTTCACTATGTAAAGCGCTTTGAGTCACTAGAGAAAAGCGCTATATAAATATAATTCACTTCACTAAAGTCGCCACTCTGTAAGCCATGTTTATGTTAGTTGATACGCATTGTGTTGTCATTTGGCAAAATGATTACAGGTGAGTACTTAAGAATGTTAACAAAAAACGTGGCTTCAATCTGTCGCTGACATTCAAGTGTCTTGTATCACCCCAGTAAAGGGCACTTTGGATATTTAGGATCTTTTACTGGAATTTTAATGGTAAATCAAATAGTACCAGACTGTGCTGCTTGGTAGAAACGAGCTAATGTATGATACACAGTTTAAATGGATTCCTATGGAAAGTAACACTTTTTGTTTGTTGTTCCCCAACAGCTGATGCTGTGTAATGTTCTCCAGACTTACACTAAGCTGCGTCAGTTGCCTCGCTTCTTCTCTGAGCTGCTGCATGTGATCTGTCGGCCATCCCTGCATAAACTCCGACCTCCTCTGCTGTGCGACAAAATATCCGCCTCAATCAGAACCTGTGTTCTCGACACACCTCCCTCCCAGAGCCTTGAGATCTGCTCCACCGCGCTGGAAACAATGACAACATGTATTATACCTAACCTGTCAAAGGAAAACCAAGGAAAGATGATGAATGTGGACGGAGATAATAACAACAACGAAAGGGATCAGGAGAAAGAAGATGCATCAGTCATGCTTTTTTCACTTAGCCAACTCCTTCACGTTGTTCTATTCAGTCTGAAGTCAATAGACAATGCCTCCCCTCGTCCCTTAGTTGGACAAGCTCAAAGCCTGATGGAGGAAATGCAGAATATTCTCAGGAACCTGCAGAAGCTTTTGTCTGCAGAAAACACGAACACAGCAATAAGTTCAGTTCAGAAAAAGCAAGAGTCTCTGAAAGCATCTGAAACAATACCGCTATGGGAACTGAAGACCCAAGAGGCTATTCTTCTGCTAAGATACACTTGGAGGGAAGTAGACACACTTTTTTACCTCCACTGTAGCAAATACACATCTTTAGATAAAAGTGAAGTCCATTCTGATGCTTCAGCCTTAACCAACATAGAGAATCTTCTCCATCCTTCATCCGCTTCTCCATCCTGCAGCCCTGTCAGCTTTGTGCATCTCAAGCTTCTTACTTTGCAACACTTAAAGAAAGTGTTGTATGATTCAGACTCATTCACAGAATCGAGTACAGCTGAGTCCCTCAACAGTGCAGCTAGGTTTATCATAGCTCCAGATGAGCTCCTAGTGTGTTCTGAAGAAGATGGTGTGTGGGACGGGCAGATGAACACTGTGAACTCCAGCTCCTGCCGTGTTGCACACTGGTATGTCGTCACAACAAACCTATCTTTGCTTACCTCTCATTTGAGTCAAGAAGACGTGAGCTGTATTGTGGACGTTCTGGTTAGTTCACTGCTAAGGAAGCAGTCCGTTAAAGGAAAAGATCAACTAACTGTCTCCCTCATATCTTCAGAGCTCCTCCAAAGCACCGTTTTTGTCGAATTACCTTCACTGTTTTCAGCTACAGTTGGCTCCCTGACACAAAGGATTTTGAGGGTTCTAACAGCAGCACACGTCCCCAAAATTTGTTCGACACTCAAGAAATACCAGGAAATCCAAGAGGGGGAGAAGATCACGGCTGAGCTTTGGTCCCCACTGTTAGTGGATGATATAAAAGTGTCCTCTCAATCTGGGCAAATGTTTGTACTTTTAAGTGATGGCCAAATCAAAGAGCTCACAGAGCTAATGGAGATCGTATCAAGCCTAAACCCGGATGGACTGAACCCCAGGGACCTACAGTCCCTTTTTCTTCTCCTTACTTTCGTACTCACGTCAGCCTCTTGTCTTTCTGAGGCTCCAGATTCAGGGGATTGCACACTATTGTTGGTGAAGCTGTTCAGGACACTTGCTTGTTTAGTAGAGGGTAAACATTTTGTAAGTGTTCTGAAGGTAATTCACGGAAGCACTCTGCTGCGGGCTGTATTGTCCTCCCTCTTATGGCGCAGCAGGAAAGAACAGTTTAGCTCCACCTGCAGCTCAGACTGGTTGGATTTGATTACTGCCATGCAGGCGTTCATCGTGTGTATGGTCCAGCTGATGGTCTGTGACATCTCCATGCACCTCAATCTGGACAGCTTTGCCTCCTTTCTTGCCAGTGAGGAAGAGGTGGAAAAAAACGGAGTGTCCAGCATCACTATTCAACTACTGCTGGCATCGTTGGCCTCCTTCTTTAAAGAGATAACCTCTAGCCTGGGGAGAAGTAAACTAAATGATGCCACTTGGACCCAGTTGCTCACAAGGACAACATCCTTACTGGAACCTGTTGTGGAGTCAGTCCTAAAGAGTGTCACCGACTTTAATCCGACCTTTGTGGTGGACAACGTTACCACCATGCTGCGGTGTGGGCTGTCCTCCAACAACCAGACCACCCTGAGACACAAGATGTTCTATCAGAGTTTTTCACAGCAGGTTCTTAAAGAGATGAGCTGTGCAGCAAGACCCCTGGACTTCCTGGTTTCCTCTTTTCGTTTCCTGGCAATGTTTTTTAAGACCGTGGTAAAATCTGGAAGAAAAAAGGAGGAGAAAGAAGAAGACAATGGCAAGACAGTGTTGTTCAGTCAGATCCTTCACAATGTACACAAACTTTTGTCAGGTAAATCCACTTTCATTCTAACTTTATTCACTTAAAACTGTGTTTCTCAATACTTCTGTTTATATTGCATGTTTCTCTAAAGTAATTCTGCAATATCGTTTACGTGGCTGTATACATTTGACAATGTCTAACATCCTTTACTCGTTCTAACCTATTGTTTCCAAGATTGATTTACAG
The DNA here is from genome assembly GCF_033978795.1 of Nerophis ophidion. NCBI lineage: Eukaryota > Metazoa > Chordata > Actinopteri > Syngnathiformes > Syngnathidae > Nerophis > Nerophis ophidion. Next base: position 23,781,717 of record NC_084612.1, on the reverse strand, counting down.
CAATTTAAATGATTTGTTTTGTTCATTTAAAGCTCCTTGGCTGTCTTCATCTGAAACAAGCGCACTAGAGCCAGCTCTACAGAAGCTGCTACATCCCCTGGTGGAAAACATCACTTCCTGCCAGTTCAACCAGCTTCTGCTGATGATCAGAGACGGGCTGGACACTTGCAAGCTGTGGGCTGGAAATGACCAGGTTAGATGTTCTTTTTATGTGTCTTTGCCGTGAATAGAAGTATTTCCTACAGGACTGCAATCTAGGCTAGATGACATCACCATCCAATTTGCATAACTGGCCATGATGCATGTCCATGTAATTTTTATGGATGCTGTGAGCGACAAAAAGGGAGCCAAAACATGAACACCAAAACAAATCAGTTTAGAAAAATCAATGAGTTTTCTTCTGTTGGTGTTTTTGGGTATTTTTTTTACTCACAAGCCAGACTGAGCCTCCTTTTAGTGTGATGATGACTACACTGGTTGCTTGTTGAGAAAAGCATGTTTCATATTAGTCCCCCAAAGTGTCAAATAAGACCATAAAATGTAATTAGATTTGTCACTGGTCACCTTATTGGAAAACAAAAGTGAACTGTGTACTGACTAAATGTAGCAACAAAGTTGGAGCTAAATTGGTAACTATGAACCCTCCTGCTATGTCTTCTTATTCCCTGGCAGTCTAGGGGCCTCATGTACAGAGAGTTGCATGGCTTTCCTACTAAATATCAATCAATCAATCAATCAATGTTTACTTATATAGCCCTAAATCACTAGTGTCTCAAAGGGCTGCACAAACCACTACGACATCCTCGGTAGCCCCACAAGGGCAAGGAAAACTCACACCCAGTGGGACGTCGGTGACAATGATGACTATGAGAACCTTGGAGAGGAGGAAAGCAATGGATGTCGAGCGGGTCTAACATGATACTGTGAAAGTTCAATCCATAATGGATCCAACACAGTCGCAAGAGTCCAGTCCAAAGCGGATCCAACACAGCAGCGAGAGTCCCGTTCACAGCGGAGCCAGCAGGAAAACATCCCAAGCGGAGGCGGATCAGCAGCGCAGAGATGTTCCCAGCCGATACACAGGCGAGCAGTACATGGCCACCGGATTGGACCGGACCCCCTCCACAAGGGAGAGTGGGACATAGGAGAAAAAGAAAAGAAACGGCAGATCAACTGGTCTAAAAAGGAAGTATATTTAAAGGCTAGAGTATACAAATGAGTTTTAAGGTGAGACTTAAATGCTTCTACTGAGGTGGCATCTCGAACTTTTACCGGGAGGGCATTCCAGAGTACTGGAGCCCGAAATGAAAACGCTCTATAGCCCACAGACTTTTTTTGGGCTTTGGGAATCACTAATAAGCCGGAGTCCTTTGAACGCAGATTTCTTGCAGGGACATATGGTACAATACAATCGGCAAGATAGGATGGAGCTAGACCGTGTAGTATTTTATACGTAAGTAGTAAAACCTTAAAGTCACATCTTAAGTGCACAGGAAGCCAGTGCAGGTGAGCCAGTACAGGCGTAATGTGATCAAACTTTCTTGTTGTTGTCAAAAGTCTAGCAGCCGCATTTTGTACCAACTGTAATCTTCTAATGCTAGACATGGGGAGACCCGAAAATAGTACGTTACAGTAATCGAGACGAGACGTAACAAACGCATGGATAGTGATCTCAGCGTCTTTAGTGGACAGAATGGAGCGAATTTTAGCGATATTACGGAGATGAAAGAAGGCCGTTTTAGTAACGCTTTTAATGTGTGACTCAAAGGAGAGAGTTGGGTCGAAGATAACACCCAGATTCTTTACCGTGTCGCCTTGTTTAATTGTTTGGTTGTCAAATGTTAGAGTTGTATCATTAAATAGAGGTTGGTGTCTAGCAGGACCGATAATCAGCATTTCCGTTTTTTTGGCGTTGAGTTGCAAAAAGTTAGCGGACATCCATTGTTTAATTTCATTAAGACACGCCTCCAGCTGACTTCAATCCGGCGTGTTGGTCAGCTTTAGAGGCATGTAGAGTTGGGTGTCATCAGCATAACAGTGAAAGCTAATACCGTATTTGCGTATGATGTTACCTAGCGGCAGCATGTAGATGCTGAAGAGTGCAGGGCCAAGGACCGAACCCTGGGGAACTCCACACGTTACCTTAATGTAGTCCGAGGTCACATTGTTATGGGAGACGCACTGCATCCTATCAGTAAGATAAGAGTTAAACCAAGACAAGGCTAAGTCTGACATACCAATTCGTGTTTTGATACTTTCTAATAAAATATTATGATCGACGGTATCGAAAGCAGCGCTAAGATCGAGGAGCAGCAACATAGATGACGCATCAGAATCCATCGTTAGCAATAGATCATTAGTCATTTTTGCGAGGGCTGTCTCCGTGGAGTGATTTGCCCTGAAACCGTATTGAAAGGTTTCACATAGATTGTTAGACGCTAAGTGTTCATTTAACTGCTCTGCAACAATTTTTTCGAGGATTTTTGAAATAAAGGGAAGGTGAGACACCGGTCGGTAGTTTACCATGAGGTCAGGATCGAGGTTAGGTCTTTTAAGAAGAGGACGAATAACCGCTTTTTTGAATGCTAGGGGAACAGTGCCCGAGGAAAGTGATAAGTTTATAATATTTAGCACTGATGGACCTAACAATACAAAGAGCTCCTTGATCAGTTTCCCAGGAAGTGGGTCAAGTAAACATGTTGTTTGTTTTATTCCATTTACACGTTGTAACAATTCCTCTAATGTTATTTCCTCAAAACAAGAGAAACTATTTTGGAGGGCAGTATCCGCCGTATATACAATCGTGTCAGTGTTAATAGAACCCAGTTGTAGCTGGGACGTATTGTCTTTAATCTCCTTTCTAATGACTTCAATTTTTTTACTAAAGAATTGCATAAAGTCATCAGCTGAGTGGGTGGAGCTATTGGAAGGAGTCCCTTGTTGGGTTAGCGATGCTACCGTACTAAACAAAAATTTAGGATCGTTTTTATTACGGTGGATGAGATTTGAGTAATATTTAGCTTTAACTAAGGTAAGCATGTGTTCATAAGTTATTAAACCATCACTCCATGCTTGATGGTGCACCTCAAGTTTAGTCGTGCGCCATTTGCGTTCCAGCTTTCTACATAATAATTTCTGAGCTCTAGTTTCTTCTGTAAGCCACGGGGTACGCTTTTTTGGAGCCTTTTTTAACTTTAGCGGTGCTATGTTATCAATGGTTTCGCCTAGGGCGTGGTTAAAGTTGTTAGTGAGGTTATCAATAAAGCCCACATACTTTGGGAATGGTGCCATTACCGAGGGCAGTAGGTCAGCAAGAGTTGTCGTTGGGGCCGTATTAATGTTGCGGCTGCTATAGCAGTTATTATTATTATTAGTTTGCCGAACATGCGTCTGAACCTCGAATTTTATAAGGTAATGATCGGACAATACTTTAGTGTACGGGAGTATCGTAACTTTGGAAACGGTGATACCCCTGACAAGCACTAGGTCTATCGTATTACCGTTGCGATGCGTGGGTTAATTTATTATTTGTGTGAGACCACAGCTATCAATTATAGTCTGGAGCGCTACACACGGTGGGTACGATGGGGTATTCATATGGATATTAAAGTCCCCCATTATGATTATATTATCGGCGTGTGTCACTAGATCAGCAACGAACTCTTGAGAATTCATTGATAAAGTCCGAATAGGGCCCTGGGGGGCGGTAGATAACCGCCAGGTGTAGAGGCAGCGGTGTGACAGACCTCATAGTAAGCACCTCAAACGATTTATATTTATTATTTATGTTTGGACTAAGGTTAAAGTTTTCGTTGTATATTAGTGCGACCCCCACACCCCTTTTCAGAGGACGGGCAATATGCGCATGTGTAAAGTTAGGAGGACATGCCTCGTTTGGCGCAAAAAAGTCGTTTGGTTTAAGCCAGGTTTCGCTGAGACCGATGACGTTAAGATTGTTGTCTCTGATGATATCATTAACTAACAATACAAATATTGATAAATATAGACTTATGAATAGATCCAGAAAATGGGGTTTGCAAGTAAAAATTCGAATGTACAAAAGTTTGCACACACAAATCCAAGCACATTTCTTTGTTACATCGCAATCTCCTTCGAATCCTCCACAGAAGTGTGCCTGGCTTGGTACACCCAGACCACACCCAGTTATGCATATACAAATCATATTGAAAATAGCCATGTCCTTGAGCTCTGCATGGTCTCGCCAATCACAAGTCAGGAGGGAGTGCTTTTTTTGTGCTTGAAGCAAACAGAGCAGTTGTCAACCTGGCATTGCTCTGTCTCTGAGAATTTAACACAGGTGGAAATAAAAAAGATGTGGATCAGGAAGAAAGTGAAGAAGAATAGAATGTAGATGTGCATGGTCAAAACTGACTCGGGGGAAGTTAGTGCTGCACCTCGTTTAAAATGATACTGTAGTTTCTACAATGATACGTAAAACTTTTCATGTTAACTTCAATTTTTCATATATCTCTGACGGCCATATTAGTCTGAGGAGTAAAAGTTGGCACTCTTGTATGTGAACTATGACCTAGCATCACTTGTGTGTACCTAAAGTATCCATAGACTGAAAAAATGTGTGTACGATTTTTATGAAGTTTCCGTTATGCAGCGGTCATTCCCACCTTCTACATCATATTTGATAAATCTCACCTTTGCCGTGCAAAAGGGTGTATGGCATGATTTCCTGCTTCCTTAAGCTTGATACATGAGGTCCCAGGTTGGTATGAAATAGCGCTGGGATTTTTGCAAGGCTTTTAAAATACGGTACTTGTCACGATACCTGGGTCACAATACAATACGGTATTGTGATATGACGATATACCACATAGTTTATGCAGCTGAAAATACAAGTTGTATACATGTACATAGGGCTGGGCGATACATCGATTTATACGATATATCGCGGGTTTGTCTCTGTGCGATATAGAAAATGACTATCGTAATATTCGAGTATACGTTCTCACGCAGTTGCTTTTAGCTGCGGGTGTACACTTCAGGCTCTTCTCACTCTTTCCTGTCTTTCCTTCTCACAGACAAGCAGGGGCACCTACTTACATATGTCACATGTTATACATTACGTACGTGTTCGCCCTCGCAGAGCAGAGAGGTAGCATACTGGGCTACGTTAGCTGCTAACGTAGCCGTACGAGAGAAAGAAGGTGCGGATCTGGTAACAAGTGAAGGAAGACTTAATTCCCAATAAAAACAGCAGGGTTTCCATCGTCTGGCGGTGGTTCGGCTTCAAGAGGGAATATGTCGAACAGACAACTGTAATTTGTCAAGTGTGGGGCAAAAGCGTTGCTATAAAAAGTAGCATCACTGCTAATATGTAGCATCATTTGAAAAGTCAATCGCTAGAGAATTAAGATAATTTCATAACGTTCGTCGTAACCTACCACATAGTGAAGGACGAATATTATTTGATTTCCTATTATGCAGCTAATTTTTATTTGACACTTAAAAATGTCTCCGACAATCTTGCACTTTATGTTTTGGAAATGACTTTAATGTTTGTGCCATTGCTTAATAACTTTAATAAATACACTTTTTGTCAATTGACTTAGATGTGATTTCCCTCTCTGCATGAAAGTTTAAAAGTAGCATATATGAATGCTGTATGAAGAAGAATGTTTTAATGTATACACATATAATCATCATACTGCTGTGATTATATGCATCAAGTGTTCATTCAAGGCCAAGGCAAAATATCGTAATAAATATCGTATATCGCGATATGGCCTAAAAATATCGTGATATTATAAAAAGGCAATATCGCCCAGCCCTACATGTACAGTAGATCAGTGTTTCTAAACAATGGGACCATTGTTGAGCGTTCCCTAGAGGGCTGCCAAAAATCTGTTTTCTCAGCTGTGGTCCTCAGATGTAATATTTATCAGTTATTTCCGAGTTCCTTCTTATGCAACATATTTGGTTAGCACTTATTTTTCTAATCACCCTGACCCAAGCCTAAGATCCATCCATCCATTTTCTACCGCTTATTCCCTTTCGGGGTCGCGGGGGACGCTGGCGCCTATCTCAGCTACAATCGGGCAGAAGGCGGGGTACACCCTGGACAAGTCGCCACCTCATCGCAGGGCCAACACAGATAGCCTAAGATTAATGTGTTAAATAATAATCATTGTGATTAAGACATGATTTCATATAATTTAACAGGGTTGTTAACCTGTTAAACTGTCAGTAGGTTAGATATAATAATTGAATACGATTAAAAATTAAGAGTAAGATGACTAAATCAGTGTTGATATTTAAGTGGGCCCCGGCCGGGCCCCTCTGTAGTGAAAAAATTGGGCCCCAAGGTCAAAAAGGTTAAGGAACCCTACACTAGATGACAGTAATAATTCACTGGACAAACTGAGTCAAAAACAATGTAAATCCAATGATCTATTTCCATGTATTCCAATTGTACAGAAAGCGGATCAAGTTTTTTGCCACGTAGATATTAAGAAAAGGTTCTCTACTTCTTTATTGTTGATTTTTTGTAGGACCTGCTCACTATTAACCCTGTATAGTCTACAGGGTTAGTAGTGAGCAGGTTCTGCAAAAGGTTTTTCTACCGTGTAAAGAGAAACTTTGTGGAGCGGAAGTGCAGAAAATAGCTTTGGAGTTACACCCTACACCAAAACAGGACTTGAATATATATTCTTATTCATTAAAAAGCGATTATATCATTAAAAAAAGTATTGTGATACGTTGCTATATCGATTCCCCCACCCGTAGCATGGGGTATGTTAAAAAGCTGAGTTAAAATTTCATCCGCCGTACAGACTTTGCCGTTATAAGGTGTTTATGAGCAAGGTGAGTGTCAAATGTATTTGTGGCGAAATTTGATGAATGGGAAACACTGATATATACTCTGTTTAGGAACGTTTTTATTTAACTATGTTTACTACTGTGGTGCTCATACTGGTAAAAAGGGTTAACAATTATTAAATTGCACTACGAATTGTTATAAACTAAAAGTAAACCATTTGATACAGTTATTTTATTAGAAAAGGTTGTGTAGATGCACCTAATGTTATGGCATGCAAGTGTACACCATCTAATGGTGCCTCTTTTTATCTTGTCTCCAGAGAGTGTTAGCTTCCGCCACCATAGTCAAGCTGCTGTCCTGCTGTAAGTTGCCTCAACACTACTCCGAAGCTCTGTGGTTCTTCGCACCACAGATTTTGTCCGCTCTTGTGGTGAGTAAAATGCACACACACAATACCATTTCAGTCCAGAACAGTGGTATCAAACTCATTTTAGCTTGGCCGCATGGAGGAAAATCTATTCCCGCGTTGGCCGGAATGGTAAAACAATGGCATAATATTTAAGAAATACAGACAACTTTAAAAAAAAAATAAAAAATAAAATAAATTGGGCTTACTTTGGCCAGAAATAGAACACACACATTCTGAAAATGTACATGTGACGGACTTCCTGCCGTCCATGTGTGGGTTGTCGTGACGATGGACACAGGACACATCGTAGCAGGTCTGATTTGTGTTCATTATTTCAACAATCACTTTATCCTCTTGCCTTTTTGTCGTGCCACTTTGCAGTGCGCGGGCGTTTCCTGCTTCTGGCCGCGGGGCATCTTGCGGTGTCCACGGTTTGCGTCTGTGGCGGGGGCTCATCGTCTCTCGGGTCTTGGTTGTCGTGCTCGTGGTCGGTGTCGTCAGCTGGTTCTTTCTCCTCTCTCTCTCCCCTCCTCGTGCCCCCTTCGCCTCTCTTATAATCTAGCCGCAGATGGAGAGATTGTGAGCCGGTGTGGGTTGTACGCACCTGATTGAAATTGCCGCTCTCGTGCTGCTCAGCGTGCGTCACGCTTCTCCTCGCCGCCGCAGGCCCCGCCTCCTGGCCTCCCTCTTGGCCAAGGCTGTCTCTCTCAGCCCGCTGTCGGCCCGTCGGCTGCGTCTCTCCACAGTACACATTACAAATAATCCTCTTGGTAAAACACTTTAAGTTAGTTGAAAATTCTGAGGAAAAACATTTGTGGAGTTTCCAAACACAATAAACTTAGACATTTTGTATATTTACAAATCCATTAAACTTAAAGCATTTTCCTATTTAACATTCTCATGATGCCAGTTCACCATTATAGATGTTTGGAAAAGAAACAGTGTTTACCGCATTGTTGACATCCACAACTGCCACAACATTCATTTATCATTCTAATATTACAATTATAATATAATCAGAACCTGCGATGAGGTGGCGACTTGTCCAGGGTGTACACGGCCTTCTGCCCGATTGTAGTGGAAATAGGCACCAGGCCACCCCGCGACACCAAAGGGAATAATCGGTAGAAATGGATGGATGGAATATAATCAGAACAATTGTGAAAATGACACCGTATAGCCAAATTAAAGAAAACATAACTACAAAATTAATTAATTTTAACATAGTAGATTTAAGCACAATAAAAAATAGAACACAACAAATGTAGAAACACATTTTTACAATGACATTTAGAGTGCACATCAAGCCGTCAACAAATTGCGAGTGCTGCACGGAATTTTAACTACAAAGATGATAGTCATGTTGACTTAAGTCTTTGCATATTACTGTTTCGTTATTTTATCTGTTCAGTGGACACTTTACAATAAAAAAAGGAATTGTGTGTCGCTGCAGCATTAGTCTGCCACCAACCACAACAAGAGCATCTGATTGCTTGCACCTGTGCTGATTGAAGTTGCGGCAGCCAATCCATAGGGCGGCAAAAGTCCGCTGACACGTCATCTTTAAACAGTGTAATGCGGGTTACACTGGAATTGCTTTTGCGACATCCAGTGGACACATTTAGAACATCAGTTTATTTTATTGATAAATTGCAGCTAATTTTTTACTTAAACTCATTTTGCGGGCCGGATTAAACCTGTTTGCGAGCCTGATACATATGACCCGTATGTTTGACAACTGTGGTCAGGAAAATACCAACAATCACTATCTTGGTGTACTAGAATTTTGCGTGAACATTTAGAATTCTATTCAGGTGCAAAACCAGAAAGTGCTCTAAGTACCAAGCACAATCACAGGTGTGAAAGGTGCAGCATGCTTTGCAGAGAGAAATTTAAGAGTTTTTAATCTGTAATCATTTACTGACAGTGTGCGAGAAGAGCATGTGACAGCCATTTGGAGATATTCCGCAGCCAAACGCCAGACACACACACACACACACACACACACACACACACACACACACACACACACACACACACACACACACACACACGTACACCATTGTGTTGCAATATCCTGCTTGGACCGTGTGACAAAGCTCCAATGTGTTTTCGATCAGTAAAGCAAAACATCTTTTAACGGGCATTGTTTTTGGGTCAGTATGAACTATTTAAGTAGTCTCATGATTTAGGTCCAGGTTACTATTCGTTATGTTTTGTATTTTCCCTGGTGATGCCAGCAAAGTTAAAAAGATAATATTCAATAAAACAGGTTTGGCTCATACTTTGTAGAGAATAGTGGCATGAGATAAGGAAAAAAAACTTTTGGGGGGAATTTCCAGATAGCTCAATATTTTGTCATTAGAACAGGATAGAATAAAGTGTTATTGGTGCCACAATTTGGAAATAATGATTTCATAGCAGCATTACACAATAATAAATTATAAATGGGTTGTACTTGTATAGCGCTTTTCTACCTTCAAGGTACTCAAAGCGCTTTGACACTACTTCCACATTTACCCATTCACACACACATTCACACATTGATGGAGGGAGCTGCCATGCAAGGCGCTAACTAGCACCCATCAGGAGCAAGGGTGAAGTGTCTTGCTCAGGACACAACGGACGTGACGAGGTTGGTACTAGGTGGGATTTGAACCAGGGACCCTCGGGTTGCGCACGGCCACTGCGCCACGCCGTCCCGATAATAGTAATGATAACATAAGAAACATAATTCTAAAAAAACAAATACCACCATGACGCATTAATTTTTAATTGCTATAAATTACTATTACTATTACTGGTACTTGGTTTGTAGGTAGACACAGTTAGCTGGTTTACACAATAAAGAACAAATTGATTCCAACATTTGCAGAGGTCATTTGATCCTTTTAATGGATGCAGAATAAAATGTTTTTGGGTGCTGCTGTATTAATATACTGTTACTAGAATTTATATTTTGGACCAAGTGGAGGCAGGGAGCCATCAAATCCAGAAGATGGCACTGTGGTGAAAGAAGCTCATGAAATGAGATGCTTTTATTGTCATGGCACATAATGTACAGTCAAATTTGGTTCAGAGTTCCACTTACTTACCAATTTTACCAGCATTAGGAAATGCTACAAACTTGTGTAACTACTGTGATCTGCCTTATGTCGGTGTGCACAACTTTTGCACCGTGAGCAATATGGGTGTTGGTGCGTTTGTTTTATTATTTATTAAGGGTTCGATAGATTGACAACAAATATGAACAATAAAATTTGTCGCCAACAAATACATTTTTCGACGACAATAGTCGGTGACGTGATCTCTGGTGTTTTTCCGGACAAAAGCGAGCCTTGAGAGTGCTATTTATACATAGCGTGATTAGTCAAAATGAATGTACAACAACCCTGCAATTAATTGAATTAAAATATTTAATTGTTTCACAGCACTAATCTAAACCGTTGAAGTTTCCTAACTTTGTTCATTTGTCTCTGTTGCAGTTTCTTGTAAGATCATCCAGTCAGGAACTATCTTTGACTTCCA